>NC_134701.1:17870000-18170000 GCF_043290135.1 Rhipicephalus microplus | reverse complement strand
TAGGTATACACTTCTTTCCCTTATTTCATTAAACGAGGGTCTCGTACTGGCAGACTTGGTGTCACTAGGTTGTATACGAGGGACTATTATTCAGCTGCCCGCTCATAATAAGTTCACCTGCTACGTGACGCCAAACATGCGCATAAGAGAATGTTTCCCACTCGTCGCTTGGCTTATAGATGGCGCTGACTGACACTCCTACTTCTAAATTCACATATAAACCCAAAAAAGTGGACGGAGGAAATTCTTCTGTGCTAGCTCAGTGGCTAGAGCATCGAACGTGTTATTCGAAGGTCGTAGGTTCAATTCCTGCTCACGGCTGGTTATTTTTCACCCACTTTTCTTTCTTCTTATTTACATTCCATTGGTTCTAATACTTTCCTCTGTACATTCCTTGGCATTACTGTCTGTTAGATCTCATTAATATTGTGTCAAAACACGGAAAAACGAGCCCTTAGGTATACACTTTTTTCCTTTATTTCATTAAACGAGGGTCTCGTACTGGCAGACTTGGTGTCACTAGGTTGTATACGAGGGACTATTATTCAGCTGCCCGCTCATAATAAGTTCACCTGCTACGTGGCGCCAAACATGCGCATAAGAGAATGTTTCACACTCGTCGCTTGGCTTATAGATGGCGCTGACTGACACTTCTACTTCTAAATTCACATATAAACCCAAAAAAGTGGTTCTAGGAAAGGTCGCTGTGGTAGCTCAGTGGTTAGAGCTTCGAACGCGTTATTCGAAGGTCGTAGATTCAATTCCTCCTCATGGCTGGTTATTTTTTCACCCACTTTTAGATGCGGAGCATCTTATACTCGCGCCTTGTAGTGCGCCGTCCGCGCCGTCCGCGCCGTCCGCACCGCTTCTCGAACATTCGACAGCTGACGCGCATGCGCCGTCGCGCCGTCGCCCACTCTTCCACCATCTGTGCATCCCTTCCTCCTCTACACACCACGCGCGCTTCACTCCTCCACCATCTGTGCACCCTTCCTCCTCTACACACCGCGTTCGACATCTACAATTCTCCTGATTCTCCAGTGGACGCGCATGTGGCGTCGCGCTTCGAGAACATTCAACAGCTGACAGTGCATGCGCCGTCGTGCTGTATATATACTCAAGGTCAGCGCTCGCTCGCTCAGTTGCCGCTCGTCGGTTGGTTTGTACGGCGCGTCGACGTCCAAGGTCGCGGTGAAATGAATTCCAACGAATCCACAAACACAATGATCGACGTCCCTTCGACCAGCGCCGCCCTTTCGCATACGTGTGTACGTGTTCACTCATTTAACACCCCCTCCTACAACCACGTTAACCAATTTAGCCATCGACCCAAGTAAGTCGCAATTTAACACCCCATTTCACAACCACGTTAACCAATTTAGCCATCGACCCAAGTAAGTCGCATTTTAACACCCCGTTAACTAAATATATGGTCCGCATCCTCCTCAGTGTTCCCCCGAGGGAAGCTGCGGGCAATTTTTTTTCTTCTTATTTACTACCTATTGTTTCTAATAACTTCCCCTGTACATTCCTTGGCATAACTGTCTGTTAGATCTCATTATATTGTGTCAAAACACAAAAAAACGAGCCGTTAGGTATATACTTCTTTCCCCAATATATATATATATATCCTGGCCAATCCCGCAGAGTGGGTACGAGCCATGGATTAGAGGCTACAAACAAACAAACAAAACCAAAACAAAGAGCTTGCCCGATATAAATAGATAGATAGATAGATAGATAGATAGATAGATAGATAGATAGATAGATAGATATGTGTGTGTGTGTGTGTGTGTGTGTGTGTGTGTGTGTGTGTGTGTGTGTGTGTGTATTGTTACGAAGAGCGGCGCGGCAGCTGTGGGCCATGGGCTGGAAAGCGAGGAAGAAGAGACAGAATAGAAAAGGCTTGCAGATTTCACTCCGATATTTGAAGCCGAGCTAGTAGCTATTATTTTAGCTCTTCGTAAAATTCCTACGACCGAGACCAGTGCAATCATCCTAACAGACTCACTTTCGGTGTGTGCAGCTCTGACAACCTCTGAACATTCTCGTGCCCTAGCAGCGTTCCACACATTAGCACCGCCGCATTTAAAACTCCTCAAATTTGTGTGGGTCCCAGGTCACTGCGGATTACAAATTAATGAATTTACAGATGCTTTGGCATAAGCATCACTTTATTGACCAGTAATTTCAGTACTTCCCGAGTTAGAATACTTATCAGGGGTTAGATATAGGAAATCCGCTATTTTTTTACAGATAGTTTAGAAAATATCACACAATGGACAGATTATCGGCACCTCAAATTTCCATGGAAAGCCCAGTGGAGTCCATAAAAAACTTGAAATTATAATCTTCAGATTCCGGCGCCGTGTCCCCCCATCAAATTATTATATACTCAGAGCTGGTCTGACACTTTCCCCCCTTTGTCCGTTTTGCGAAGAATTAGAAACTATTGAACATTATTTTGGCTAATTTTGGAACTATGCTATAATTAGAAAACGACTTTTAGACATTCAATTTGTGAAGCAAGGTTTAAATTTAACCACAGAAAATGTTCTAAATTTTGGTGCCTCTGTTTTGGGAAATTGCCACAGAGATGCATTCGATGCAGTTAAAAAAACCGAGTCGAAAAGTAATTTTCAAATCTGGATAAATCCGTGACATACCAAGTTAATCGGGTTTGGCAAAACCAGCTGTCTGGTCAGCTCCCAAAATCAAGTTATAGCTATTAGTGTCTACTTTGTTGTTGATTTTTTTTCTCACTATCTAAATCTTTGGTTTCTTTGTTTTTTTAACATACTGTCTTCACTATACAACTCCCCCTCCCTTTTTTTCTTTGTAAGCAATAATGCAGTTATCGTCCATATGAGACTATAAGTTCTCTTGGCCAATCCCCCAGAGTGGGTACGAGCCATGAATTAGCGGCTACAAACAAACAAACAAAACAAAAACAAAGAGCTTGCCCAACGAATGGGTGTTGTGTCTGTCTCGCTTATTACAATGGCGCAGCCGTTCAGCGAACCTGTGTGCGACGATCTGCGTGAAAAAAACGTCCTACGGAGCGGACGCACTCTCCAGCAGCCCGCAGCTCCTGCTACCGTGGCTATGGCACCCGACCTGGCCACCACGGGTACCGAAGCTAGCGCGCTGCCTGCAGGCGTCCTTGCCAAACCACAAGGCGGCTCCACTGACTTGGCTTCGCAAACCGCCACCTTGCCCAAGGACGCCGTACATGCTCCCTTGGACTTCGCCTCAGGTACCATCCCTGGAGTAACGTCAGTACCGTCGCGAGAAGACAGGCGTAATTCCTCGCCTGTAGCCGCCAGCAAACTCTGCACGGTTCTGCAGGCCATCGCTACTTCGAGCCAGCGTCTTGCAGACGCCACCGTCACCTTCTCAGCAGCCTGTGCACGCACCACGTTGCCTCCTCCGTCTATGGCAGAAATTCCTGACTATACTGGCGTTGATCAAGACCCAACCGTCTGGCTGGATGATATCCTTTCATTGGCCTGTCGACATGCATGGACTGACGACGTGACGCTATCGCTAGCTGTAAGCCGACTGCGCGAGTCCGCCAAATACGATGGCTGCAAGTACATATCCTGCAAGTACAATCAATACGATGGCTGCAAGTACAAATCCTGGAGTGACTGCATTACAGCCTTCGTCATGGCCTTCCCACCACTTCCATCCGCATACGACGACCACTTCATGCGCATGCGATCGCGTCGGCAGGCTCCATCGGAAGACGCCCGTAAATACGTCTACGATAAGCTTGGGCTTCTCGACAAATGTGGCATTACATGGATATCTCCGGCTGCCCGCCAGTATGTCGTTGATGGCTTGGCTGACCCTACACATGCTGCCATCTTATCTTGCCAGTCACCTGAAGCGTCACCCCAGGTTTTTGCTCAAAGGGCAGCCGAACTTCAGCAAAACTCTCGTCGTCGGCTTAGCTTGGACACAATACCGACTGTCTGTTCGACTTACGCCTTCACACGACACGGATGCTTCAAGTGCGGTCGCATTGGCCACAACGCCAAGGAGTGTCGTAAATCTTTCCAGACCCGAATCCACTACCAAGCTTGTCAAACTCCTCGGATGTCCATTCATGTTGAGGGAATAGGTGACCTATCTGCTCTGGTGGATACCGGTGCGGAACGAACGGCGCTACACCGACGTCATGCTCCGGACACTATCCGACCGTGGACGCAACCTCCCCTCTGCGGACTTGGGGGAAGTGCTATGCCAGTCGGAATGCTCGACATTTCAGTCCGGACGGAAGCGGACACTAAAGTTCTTCCAGCCATTACCGTCTTTGAAGACCTCCTTGCCGACATGATCCTTGGTGCTGACTTCTTGCTATCTGATGACATTGAGCTCACCATACATCACGGCCACGTCGAGCTCTGGTCTTCGACAGTTGGGACTACCCCCACAACCCTGCCACCACCGACAGGTGAGCAGTCCACTCCGCCTACCTTATCTTCTCTATTGGCTCGCCATCAGCAAGTATTCGCTAGCAATACAGCAGAACTGCCAGGCATTAATTTGCTGCTCCATCGCATACCAACGGGAGATTATCCGCCTATATGCGTACCACTGAGACGATACGCTGAACGAGAACGCGCAGTGATCGCAGAACAAGTACATGAAATGCTTGCCGCGGGCATTATTAGGCCGTCATCGAGTCCGTGGGCAGCGCCAGTCGTCCTTGTTCGCAAGAAAAACGTATCATTACGCTTCTGCGTGGACTACAGGCAGCTCAATAAGTGTACAATGCATACTCCTACCCTTTACCCCGCATTGATGACGCTGCTGATACAGTACGCCACTGCAAGTTCTTTTCATCGCTTGATATACGCGCAGGGTACTGGCAGATTAACGTCGCGAAGGAAGATCGATGTAAAACGGCTTTTCGCACACCTTTCGGTTTGTATGAATTCAACCGCATGCCGTTTGGACTAAGAACGGCTCCTAGCAATTTTCAGCGTGCGATGAATTCAGTGCTCGTACCATTGAAAAACCAAGCCTGTGTGGTGCACTTAGACGACATCCTGGTCGTTGGCAGAACGGAGGATGAACACCTTCGCAATTTCGACGATGTACTACACAGATTCTATGCAGCAGGGTTTCGTTTGAACAAAGAGAAATGCCAGTTTGGGGTGTCCGAGTTTTCGTACCTGGGACATAATATATCTCCTGTCGGCATTCAGCCACTCCCGGAGCGAGTAGCTGCCGTGTCGCAGAATCCCACACCAACCTGCTTGAAGCAGGTTTCGTCATTTCTGGGTATGGCGTCGTATTTGCGAAGGTTTATTCTCCACTTCGCTTCGATCGCAGCTTCCTTGAGTGGTCTTCTTAGAAAAGACGCGTGGTTTGAATGGAGCGTCTCACAAGAAAATGATTTTCGAGCTATAAAACAAAAGCTCACTTGTTGCCCCATATTAAGTCACTTCAATGAAGACTGGTCCACTGAAGTGCACACTGATGCCAGCCAAGTCGGCCTAGGAGCTGTGTTAGTGCAGCGTGATCCAGATGGCGTGAAACACGTGGTCGCTTATGCCAGCCGAAAACTTTCAGACACCGAGCGCCACTATCACTCCGACGAGCTTGAATGTCTTGCAGTGGTATGGAGCGTCGATGATAAGTTTCAGCATTATCTTTTCGGGCGTAAATTCACTGTTGTGACTGATAATGCTGCTATAGCATGGATGTTCTCCAAGCAGCAACTTAAGCACAAATTTGCCCGGTGGATAATCACGCTGCAAGAATACGATTTTAACGTGCGCCACCGCGCCGGGGGGCTAAACAACGTCGCCGATGCACTCTCACGGAACCCCCTTGACTGCGCGCGACAAACTAGGCAAACCCACATTTTTTTCGCCCAGATGGATATATCCCGAGCCCAACAGGAGGATAAAGATTTGGCATCCATTATTGCATCTATCACTGACAAAGGAAATCACAGTACTTTTGTGACGCGCAATTCCGCATTGTACCGGCGTCTCTGGCGAGCAGACCGATCCGAAGAACGTTACTTCCTGGTGATACCGAAGTCCCACAGGTCAGAAATATTACGAGCCATTCACGACTCTTCAGAAGGCGGACACACCGGCCAACGAGCCACAGTCCGGAAACTACAAGAACGTTTTTGGTGGCCGAAGATGCAAAGTAGCGTCCGTTATAATGTCGCCAGTTGCAAAATTTGCCAGCAGTTTAAGCGACTGCCTGGGTGTCAACCTGGATTACTAACACCAATACAGATACCCGAAACAATGTTCCACACGATTGGCATTGATTACATGAGACCTCTACTCACAACCACTCCGGGAATTCGTTACGTCATTGTAGCAGTAGACTACCTGTCAAAATACGTGGTAGTGGAGGCCGTGCCATCTCTTGCATCTACTTACCTAATCGACTTCCTCAAGCACCGATTTGAATGGAGACATGGCTTACCAAAAAAGTTAATAATTGATCGGGCTACAACGTTTCGTAGCGGGGAACTGAAAAAGTACCTTTGCACGGCAGGCGTGCAGCACCACTTCGCATCCACGTTTCATCCTCTAGCAAGCTGCCTTACTGAGAGAACCAACCAGAGCATCCAGGCACGACTCGCTCCATATACGAAGGCAGGGAAAAGAAGAGAGGCCAACTGGGACGTCCACCTTCCGTCAGCCGCTTTTGCGATTAACACGGCACTGCAGACGTCTACCGGGGAAACGCCCTACAAAGTTGTTTATGGGAAACTACCACAGCTGAAAACGGTCCTCAGTCTGGATGCTCCCATTATGATTTCACGTACCAACGATCGCAAAGCGACCTGTCAGAATATCTGAACTGAGGCGATCAAGAAAGCCACCCACGCACAAGAAAATCAAAAGCGCCACCATGACGGACGCCGTAGACCCGCTCCTGCTTACAACATCGGTGACGAGGTCTGGGTGCAAAGAGCACCAGCAGGCCTGGCAAGAAGCTACTCCCTAAGTTCGACGGGCCATTCATAATTACTCAGCGTGTAGGAGAATATACCTGGTGTGTGAACACCTCAGATGCGAGCTTCACTCTCAATAAACGCAAAAGAAACAACTTTGCCGTGCATCTGTCGCACTTGAAAAAAACAGTCGGACCACTGCAGGTGCAATGAACTGTAATTTCTTTTTTTTTCGTTGTCAGGTCCGCAGTGTGGCCGAACGTAACGAAGAGCCGTGCGGCAGCTGTGGGCCATGAGCTGGAAAGCGAGGAAGAAGTGGCAGAATAGAACAGCTTGCCCGACGAACGGGTGTCGTGTCTGTCTCGCTTACTGCAATATATATATATATATATATATATATATATATATATATATATATATATATATATATATATATATATATATATATATATATATATATATATATTTGAAGGGCGACACCAATTGTACATATTCTCAAATATTGGTTTTGCGCTGTCAAGAGTTGCAACTATTGTCCTTCCGCCAGACTGTTCGAAGACCTCTGGATTGTCCACAAAATGTCGCTGGATTCTTCGGGAAAAATAAGAATGCTTCTATAGAGGTAGCACATCTTACCTTAGAAGCAGCATGCGTTGGTTGCCGTCAAATGTGTAGCTTTTAGGCCGCATTCGACGCTAAATTTCACTGTAGCGAGCTTACCAAAACTTTTTTGAAGATAAAATCATTCTATAGACGTTATTCAACCTTCACGGGTAAACTTAACCAATAAAACTTGTTGCGCTAGTGGGTTATTCATCATATTGTAAAAATATAGAGCAACCTGGACTCTCGCACAGATTCACACAAACACTCAGACATCCATGGATGGATGGATATGGCTGTGCCCTTTAGATTGGGCGGTGGCAAGTGCCACCAAGCCGCAATACTTGATGAGCCAAAAACTAGATTTATTTTTTTTCCTTTAAATAGTGGGGTTGAAAATTCGTACTTTGCACTGAAGGGTTTATATTCACTCATGTCTTGACTTTAGCCACCAATCGGATAACCTCCTTCTAGTTATTTCTACCCGCTTAAAGTCTATTCTGCCCTCGCTGTCCCTAAACCCAGTGCTTTGAAGAACTCTGCGCCATTATCCTGAACTATAGGCTGAATCCCTGTACAGAACATTATCAAGTGTTGGGCAGTTTCTTCTTCCTCTCCACACGCACTGCATACCGTGTCTACCCCTTCGTATTTGGCCTGATATGTCTTGGTTCGCAATACTCCCGTCCTGGCCTCAAACAGTAGAGAACTACCCCGAGTATTATCATAGGTCCTTTTTTTGGCAATTTCCTGCCTAAAAGTTCAATAGATCTCTAGTGCGGACTTCTTAGTCATGCCGATTCTCCACATGTCGGTCTCAGCTTCCTTCACCTTCTTCTTAACCGATTATTCTTTTATGTTTGGCCCCCTGCTGTTTTCTTAGTATTTACCAGTCAATTTCCTGGTTCGCTTCTTCCATTTTGTATCGACATTCTTTATGTACAAGTAGCTGAAAACCTTTCTTGCACAAAGCTCCCCCCCCCCCCCATTTCTCTCAATCGATTCTCAAATTTTATCTCGCTGCTAGCTTCCCTGCCCTCAAATTATGTCCATCCCAAATCACCTTGTACTCCCTGATTTGGTGTATTCCCGTGAGCTCCTAACGCATTCTACCCATTCCACGTTGCTTAATTTCTAATCTTGCTTGAACTTCTGATCTCATGCACAAGACTGCATTGCCGAACAGGATCCATGACCCTTTTCTATATTCCTCTCACAACATCCTACCTACTGTAATTCCACAGTGCCCTGTTTTTCATTACCGCTGCATTAATGTTACCTTTAGTCGTCGCGTATGTTTCGTGTTCCCTTAGGCACTCAGCCACATTGCTTATCCATACGCCCAGATATTTGTATTTATCTGTTATCTACCGTGGCCTCCTGCATTCTAAGCTCACTACCTTCATTGTCATTAAAAAGCATGACTGCTGATTTTTCCTTACTGCATCTGAAATTTAACCTATCTCCCTCATTACCACAGATGTCCACCAATCTCTGCAAATCTTCCTTGTTGTCGGCCAATAGCACTATATCATCTGCGTACATTAATGCTGGTAGTGCCTGTGAAATGAGTTTTCCTTGTTTGACGAAAGAGAGGTTGAAGTCCAGTCCACTTTTCTCTAACTTTCCCTCTAATCCTTGTAGGTACATCATGAATAGCAAGGTTGACAGAGGACACCCCTGCCTAAGCCCCCGTTTTACCTCTGCAGACTTCGATATTTATTTTTCCCACTTTATAACTACCTTGTTACCTTTATAGATATCCTTTAAAAGATTAGTGACTCTATCTTCCACGCCTAGTGTGTCCAGTATTCCCCACAATTCCTCTTGAACCACTCTATCGCACGCTCCCTTGATATCCAAAAATTTATCTATTTATTTATTTACAACATACTGCAGGCATGGAGCCCAAGCAGGAGTGGTACAGGCAGTAAGGCAATCAAGCCAAGCATCACACAGCATACAATAATCCAATCATCACACACATACAACAATAATGCAACCAAGCTTATCATAACACCAATGATTTAAGTGGGATTGCGAGAATCGCATTTGCGTGAATCGCAAAGGGAAACAACATGGCACTGAAAGTAAGCAATCAACAAAAAGGATCAGTGGATAAAAAAAAACTGCAAAACATTATTACATCTTCCGGAAAACATGTGCGTCAATAGAATCTGTCGACAGCAGGGCGGCAAACGGTAAATTGTTCCACTCACAGATTGTGCGCGGGAAAAACGAAAATTTGAAGAGATTAGTTTTGAAGGAATACGAAGTTAAGGCAAGGGAGTGTGAATGATACCGCGCCGTGTTTCCAGGCGACTAATGTAAGGGCTGTGATCAAATAAGAGCTTTCGGTTAACTAATTGGTACAGTAATTTTAGCCTAAATGATTTAGTCGTGATTATAATGTTGGAATACCATGTCTTTCCATCAGGGCAGAAACGGAGAAACACCGTACATGCTATAAATAAAGCGGACGGCCCTTCTTTGAATTCTTTCGAGGCAGTCGATATTGGTTTTAGTGTGAGGATCCCAAATAACGCAGGCATATTCAAGTTTCGGTCTAATTATACAAGTATATGCTAAGTATTTAAGCTCAGAGGGAGCGGTTTTGAGTTTGTGTCGTAATAAACAAAGTTTACGGAAAGCGGCAGCGCATATGTTAGTAATGTGAGAGTTCCAACTTAAGGTACTGGTTAATGTTACGCCAAGATATTTGTGTTCATCTACTTGCTTAAGCGGTTGGTCACAACTACAATAAGAGAATTCAAGGGGGTGTTTCTTTCTAGTCATTAGGAGGTAAACTGTTTTGTCATGGTTTAATTGAATGTTAGTAGTTTTACTCCAAGAAGCAACGTTTTCTAACGCTGAATTTAACGCAAGTTGGTCCTCGATGCTATTAATTTCATTAAAAATTATACAGTCATCTGCAATTGATTGATATGTGGGGTTTAACGTCCCAAAACCACCATATGATTATGAGAGACGCCGTAGTGGAGGGCTCCGGAAATTACGACCACCTGGGGTTCTTTAACGTGCACCCAAATCTGAGCACACGGGCCTACAACATTTCCGCCTCCATCGGAAATGCAGCCGCCGCAGCCGGGATTCAAACCCGCGACCTGCGGGTCAGCAGCCGAGTACCTTAGCCACTAGACCACCGCGGCGGGGCACAGTCATCTGCAAAAAGACGTATTTGGACCGGACTGTTTACAACGTTAACAATGTCATTACAAAAAAAAATAAGGAAAAGTAAAGGGCCTCGCACACTTCCCTGCGGTACGCCAGATGTAACATGGAGAGCGTCAGAAGTGCTTCCATTAATGTCGACGTATACTGTCTACGGTTACCTAAATAGGCAGTTAGCCAAGAGACGATGAACGCTGGAAGCCCGATTTGAACTAATTTATATAATAATTTGTCGTGCGATACGCGATCGAAGACCTTACTAAAATCTAAGAGTATGAGGTCAACCTGTCCCCCCTTATCAAGAACTTAAGAAGCGTGGTGAACAACTGTAAGTAGTTGAGTGACGGTCGAGAATCCCTTGTGAAACCCGTGTTGAAATGGAGAAAGGATTTGATGGGCATCTAAAAATTGTGTAATGAACGTAGCAACAACGTGTTCAAGTAACTTACAGGCGGATGATAACATATATATGTGTCTGTAGCTGCGAATTAAGAGTGGGTTGCCTTTTTTGGGAGTAGGTACGATACAGGCTATTTTAAAATCAGAAGGTAGCGTGGCCGTATGAAGAGAAGATTCAAAAATGAGTACAAGAATTCTCGTCAAAGTTTCAGCATAACGACGGAGAAACGCGTTCGGAATGCAATCGGGCCCTGGCGTCGATTTGTTTTTTAATCGAAGTAAAATATTTAGGACACTATTGCGCGAAAAAATATTGACATCAGGGTATGAAGCTACTGAATTACTCTGTTTCAACTGAGACTGCGAAAATACGCTATGGAAAAACAAATTGAAGTGATTCGCGATTGCTCGAGGATTAGTCAATTTAGAGCCGTCGATTGAAATTTCAGTTATGTTTTCATTGCGCTGTCTAATAAAGTTCCAGAATTTATGGGGTTCGTCTCTTAGGAAGTTCAGTAAAGTAGTGTTAGAGTAGAAATTTTTGGCACGAGTAATAGCATTGTAAAGAGCAGTACGAATTTCGGCGAGTTGTTGAGGCGCTGTACGTTTTTTTTTTCGCAAGCGCTTGGCTTTGCGTTTAAGGTGAATTATAGATCTAGATATCCAGGGCGTATATTTAGCGGTCTTCTTAATTTTATCGGGTACAAAGATTCTCAAACAGAATAAACACATATTTTTAAATTTATTCTAAAGGACCTCAAAATCGTGATCAGTGAAATTTGGCCAGATAATTTCCAAATACTCAGTAATTGCAGTGTCACTAGCTTTCGCAAAGTCTTTCTCATTTTTGAGAGCTGGGCAACTTTTTGCATTTTTGTAATAAAGAGAAATAGATACAAAAACAATTTTGTCATCTGAGAAACCATGTTCCACAGACACGTGGTACTTTTCGAAAGATCTGGGCAGGAAAACAAGGTCAAGTAGAGAGGATGAATGCCACAAACTCGGATTGGTTGCTGAACTATTTGGACAAGGTTGTGTGAAAACATAATGTCGAGAATGTCGTCACTGTGACAAGAATCGGGTCTTGTTTTCAAGCGGTCCCAATCAAAGTTGGGCAGATTAAAAGCCCCTAGGACGAAAAGCTTATATTTACTGAATGAGGCCAAATGAGATCGCAAATGTACAATAAAATCGGGCACAAAATCAGGTGGTCTGTACACAGTGATAACAATGATTACTTTGTTTCCGAAAGAAACCCTTAAACATAGGCTTTCAGTATCTGGCGATTGCGCTAGAAGAGATGCTTTGATACTGGTTTTCAAAATCACAATGCTAGCCATAGCGGCCTGTGTTCCTTTTCTGCTATTTCGATGCACTGCGTCAGTGAGAACAGATTGTGTTCCAACCTCCTGTGTTTCCGAAATTCATTCTGCAGTTCCCCCAGCGCCCCCTCATCTTCTATCCATGCCAGCAGTCTTTTCTTTATAATCTGCATCGCCAACCTGTAGATCACTGATGTCACTGTTATAAGACGGTAGTTGTTTATGTCAGCTTCGTCCCCCTTTCCTTTATAGATCATGCTCATCCTGCTAAGTTTCCATCCATCGGGAACTTCTCCATCGATTATTAGTTTGCTCACTGCCTCTCTCAAAGCCTGCTTAGACTTCAGACCTAATGTCGTTATCACCATAATTGGAATGCCATCTGGACCTGTGGATGTACTACTCGGAACCCTTTTCTCAGCCCTTTCCCACTCACGTTGTGAAAATGGAGCTATTGCACCACTTGGTTTGCCCTTGTCTATTGTGGTGCATAAAGCACTTCTTTGTTGAAACTTTTCTGTCACCCTTGTTCTTATATATTCAATAGCTTCGTCCCCTTCTAGCCTAGCACCTTGAGCTGTAGTTATGAACCTCGGCTCTAGGCTCGTCTCATTCCTTAGGGAGTTTAGATGGTTCCAAAATTTCGCAGCTGCCTTTCTATCTTTTTTATGTACTTCTGCCAGCCACTGAGCTCCCTTTCTTCTAATCTTTTTATTTATCAGAAGGGACGTATCCCTTCTAGAGCTTAGAAAGGTTTCCCATTTTCATTTTCTTTCAACATCATCTGTCGGTTCACCCCGCTGCTTAGCATGTCTGTGTTCCCGACAGGCTTCCTGACGTTTTGCTATGGCTCTCTTAACTTCCTAATCCCACCAACTTTTAGTTTTGCGTCTTCTTTTCCGGGGTGACTTGTCACGTGCCTTAGCAAGCTCTAGCTCTAACAGTCTAATTAGATTCGTTATGTCCACACTGTTTTATTATCCTCGGTGATTACTTTCTCAATTTGTTTAGTGGCTGTTTAAATTTGCCTTTCTGAATAAATATTTTCCTGTAGTTGCTTATCTTGTCTCCTTCCCACTTTCACTGCTCTTTCAAAACTTATCTTGATACGTTTGTGATCACTACCCAGACTTCTGGGGCCACCTTCTTCTATGTGCATTCCCCTGAGCTTATCATACATCATATATGACATCAGTGCGTAATCTATCGTCGACTACAGCCTTCCTACCTCCCATGTTATTTGCCCTTCACACTTCTCGGTGCTGTTGCAAATGAATAAATCAAGCCTTTCACACATATTCATGATCATTTTGCCTGTCGGTTCGGTATACCTATCTATATCTTCTATGTGCGCATTCATATCCCCTAGTATAATTATCTCGCACTCTCCTCCTAACTCTGGAATGTCCTTTGATATACACTCTACCATTGCCTGGTTTTCCTCTCTGGCCTTTGCTCCCGTCCACGAGTACACAAAACCAAGGAGTGTCATTTGCTCTGCCACTTTCCCTTTAAGCCCTAAATGTTCCTTGCACTCCTGCATGACTCTTTGCCAGTCTGTACTTTTATGAATGAATGCCCTAATACCACCCCCCTTTCGGCTACCTTCCGTTGTATTACAATATTCCCACGCGTAGTCCGCCTTGTTTGGAGGTTGTTCTATGTCCTTGAGATGTGTTTCTACAAAACCATATACCATCGGCCTCTCCCCTCTTAGCTGTTCTTCTATCTCTTCCCACTTCAGCCTGCTCCTACCGCCCTGCATGTTAATATACCCTATGCCTGCATTGGCTCGGCACTCGTGGCTACGATTATTTCTGCCCCGGACTCTACCTATCTTAGATACTGGTGCCACTTTGGAATTGTATCTGTCCATACCACCTGTCGAAGAGTCTCCCTGGTTGTTTTCCTCGTTACTAGCTATCCTACACCTTGAAGGGCCCGCTTGCCCCTAAAAAAGCTACTGCGCATCCTGCAAGTCGCCAACCCACCTCATGACCTAGCCACATATCGAAGTGTATTCTGTCTCCACGCGAGTAACATGCACGCCACGCAGCGCTCACTACCAACTGTTTCTTGCTTCTAGGTGACCTTCATATTTACGGAAAGATGAATGCGCAAAGGCAATAATTAACAGAGCTCCGCATGCGGAAAGTTTACAGCGTGTCAAGTACCACTTGATAAGGAACAAGTTAAAAAAGATGTAAACATGAAAAGCAGATAAACCAGCTAGAATCACTAAATCATTGCTTCGTGAGAAGATATTTCATGTTGATGCAACACCAAAGCCAGCTCTCTGGCACAGAAATCCTTGTTTTTTTTCAAGAAAATATGCTTTCATTGGCAGACGTGCAGATAAGTTCTAGTTTCTTCCAAGAACTTTCGTATCTGTAAATCGTGATTCACAACCACATGCGGCAATATGTGCCACAAGATGTGCATACTTGTCCTCGTTTTTCTTATTCTATATACGCATGCTCCCTAAGGCAGTCAATGAGGCATCTCTCGGTAATGCTAATGTGCATGTTTCTGGAGGATGAAGGAATGTAGTATACAGCTCCCTTAGAATGTTCCATGGGAGCTGTATACGAAGGCATTCTCACTTCAGGCAACCGGGTCTTTTGCCATTGCAAACGCGCGGTCAACACTTGGCTAGCTTATCTGGCGCCGAAACGACCACAGCCACACCATATCTTGGAGCGACATTCTTAAAGTTATGGGAAAGCTCGTCTTTTTTCGAGAAGCAGCATTTAATCTCAGTACAAACCGACAAGGAGGGCGGTTTCGCCTCAGGGTTCATACAATGAGAAGGTGCTTAGCGCTGTGGACAAGATTTTTTGCCTGTAAAAATGTGCAGTGCGCGTTAAGTGAAATATTCCCCACGTTCTGTAGAAGTAGGACTGCCTATACGGTATAGAACCCTAGCAAGCAGCAAGGCAAAATTTTCTAAGGCGAAATTACCCGAAAAAGGAGTAACGGAGCCCAATAGGCACGCGCGGTGAACGGATAGACCGTTGAGGAGCAACCACAGAGGGAAACATGCCACGTGCAAACCACTTGGTCTCCAAACACGCTCCCGTGGGATGAACCAACTGGAGATTGCAGGCAGTGCACAAAGCGTTGCCAAGGTCACTACCCATTCTCCTCCTCTCTTGACTCAGTCTTTCCCCGTAGTTTTTCGGCGATGGTTCGCGTTGCGTCGCGCTCGGAGTGCTCGACCATCTAGGAATCACGACGTGGGGCTCGTGTGTACGCTTGGATGAGCGTGGGCTGCTGCTTTTGCGTTTCGCTGCACCCATGAAGTCTGGAGCAAGTCTCGACACGTCACCACACCACGCTCTATATCTCTGGCTTCAATATAGTCACGACCAACACACGACAGCAACAGTTGCGAAGGCCAACATGACGGCCTAGAAGACAGCAGGCTTATCGGATATATACTTCAGTCTGAGTTGGGGCAGAAATCAGCGCTGGATTCTTTTGCAAGTAGAGTATCATTCTTTATTCTACTGTACTTGTCGCGTGTGCGATATGGATCGCGCTTGCCGGCAAATTGGCCGCCATTGCCTTCGGCATCCCGTACGCTCGCTCATTGAGTGCTCGCCTGTCTTTGCCGCCGCGATGAGCTCCGGGCTGACGATATTGTGCTGAGACTTAGTCGCTGTGTTGAGAGTCGTCGAAAACACGTTGCGGGTTCTCGTGACGAGCTTGGTTGTAGTATGTCGAGCGCAAGTGCACCAGCACGGCTGGCGGGGCTTTCGGGAGCGTCGGAACTCAGTGAAATTTGGTCGCCATTACAGTTGGCTTTGCCGTCAGTTGGTCGCAAGCAGCTCGGCGCCGTCTGTTGGCCGTGGCGGCGCACTCGCGTTTGCGCGCTGCACTCGCTCGAGTTTGTGGAAAAGGGCCGCATTACCGTCAATTTCTTCGGCTCTAGCTCCAAACCAGCTCGGCGCTGTTCGTGGCGTTGACCAAGCGTACGCTAGCTCTCTTTTTTGAAGTTCGCTAGCACCAGACACTCCGTGTGCGGCGCCGTGTTTGGTCGCGCGTTCGCTTGCTCGAACTGAACGACGTCGCTCACTTAGAACTCGCCGACTTGTTGGTGGCATGGTGGTTCGCGGAGTTGTGGCTGTGGCCGCCGCTCCTAAGCTGTTGCGCTACGGTTATCGAAATGAGTCTTTGCCGATGTGTGACATCACGATGAAATTATAAGCACGTCATATCGCACGCATGTTTTTATTTCACCTTGCACGTATTTCTCGTATGCATTCGTATTCATCCTCTGTCACGTGTGACTCACTATTTTACATACTTATTCTGCAGCCGTGGGCACACACCGTGCTGAAGGCTGTGTGCGCTGGCGTCTGCGATGCCTGTCATCCATCTCTTTCGTCAGAGCAGCTTCACAAGGACTGTGCGAGATGTGAAGGTAAAGTTATTTGTGTGTTATATTTTACACGCATGTTTATATTACCTCTCACGTACTTATCATACGCGTGCATCTTCATCTTCTGTCACGTGTGTCTAACTATTTTTACTATATAATTGTACGTACAGCCATGGAAACACAACAGGCAGACGGCTGTGTGCGCTGGCGTCTGGAATGCCTGTCATCTATCGCTTCCGTCGGAGGAGCTCCACAAGGAGTGAACAAGATGTGACAACGAGACTGGATTTTCATACTTCACCATGGATTCGCTTAGAGGAATGGAGAAACTTCATGTGTATGTAGAAAAATAAAAGATTTCGGTGTCTCACTTTTGTCTTTCGTTGTTGCCGTGACTCTGAAAGCAGTTGGCAAACTACTTTTTCGCGTGTTATTTTCTGCGCTATGTTTTCTCACTGCGCAAACAAAGAGGCAAAAAAAGTATTAGGCCTGGCCGAAAATAAACAAAAAACAATGTTTGAACTGGGGATAAAAAAATCATCCGATTAGAGTTTTAGAGTGGATCGCAACCTTTCATCCAGCGAGGTGCAACTGTATGGACTAACGGTTGCCCAATAAGGTGTAAATGTGGGGATTAACAGTTGCCCTATAAGGTGCAAATGTGAGCACTTATAGTTAGTTATCTGAGGTGAATTCTGGGAATACTGTTTACTCACTAATGTGTAAATGTGAGGACTAAATGTTAGTCCCTTTGAGCTTGTCAGTAGGGACTAACTGTCAGACCCGGTGCTGATAGTCCTTAAAGGGATTATAGGTTGTGGCAGCCCCATTAGTCCCCAAAACACGAACCACACACCCTTTTACCACTCTTTTGCTTTAGAGCGCGCCAAGACCCACAAAGTGGACATACTTTTCAGAACCATCGTTAGGGAAAATGGTTCATGGCAGACGCAACGTTAGTAATTTCCCTTTAAGCAAACGAAAGACGCGTTATGTCAGTGATCCTTTTTGCACCAAAAGCTCTAATTAATATTGGGGATTTCTTACGAACTGATCAGCGGATTTCCTTTGATTTCATAGTAGATGTTAAGGCCTTGTTCTATTCTGTTCCTCACGATAAGCTTTTGACTACGGTCCGAAAGGACCTATAAGACAATGGTGGCGTTTATTTTGTGAATAATGCAGGCGTGTCTGTTGAGAACGTTTTAGCGCCTTTAAATTTTTTATCCTAATGTCACTTTTATTACTTTTGACGACAAGCCCTATCTCCAACGAAAAGGACTCTGTATAGGTTGCTTTGTCGCCCCAGTTCTCGGTGATAACTTTTAGCTGATCTAGATAGCACGTTAGGTAACAGTTCAAGTGGGGGAAAAGTTTTAGAGATTTTTATATATGTTGACGATTTTTTAATTCTTTTAGAAAAACGGACGCCGTATACAACTACTATTACTTATTCGGTATTCAAGAGGATGGTTGTACTTCTATAAGCGTGTGTGCCAAAGGCGTTTCGTATGAAATTGAGCGTTTTGTTTTTGAGGAAGTGATTACGAACGTTTACTTAGTTTCACTACCGAGGTACCCACAGAAACTTGTCAATCGTTTTTAGTTATCAAGCGACGGCAGTGCGACAGCGAGCACTTTTGTTGGTATTACCCTACTCGAGTGAAAAAAGGGGCTTTTGTCGTATGATTCTGCGCACTCAAAAATAGTTAAAAAAGGAATCGCTTCACCGTGCCTAGAATCCCCGTTGAGTAAGCCGTGCCCACATAAATGCGTACTAGTTCTTATGATCAGATCAGCCGATTGACAGCGGTGGGGTTCCTTTCGTCGGTCATAAACACGGTCGCCGAGCCACTATTGCAGAAGAAACGTGGAACACAAAAAAGATGGAGCTGTTTGTGATCCATCAAGTTCCAAGCCTCAAGTGATGCCGTATTTGCACACGTTCTGCAATAACCTTAGAAAGTTCGCTGCAAGACATGGTGTGGCTGTGGTATTTTCGGCGCCAGATATGCTAGCCAAATTGTGTCTGCAGATTTGCAAAGGCAAGAGACGCGGGTGCCTCAAATGAGAACGCCTTCATCAATTGTTTCATTGGAGTTGTATACTCCATTCCTTCATCCTGCGGTAATGTGTACATTGGCCCCGCCGCGGTGGTTTAGTGAATAAGGTACTCGGCTGCTGACCCGCAGGTCACGGGTTGAATCCCGGCTGCGGTGGCTGCATTTCCTATGAAGGCGGAAATGTTGAAGGCCCATGTGCTCAAATTCGGGTGCGCGTTAAAGAACCCCAGGTGTTCAAAAGTTCTGGAGCCCTCCACTACGGCGTCTCTCATAATCATATGGTGGTTTCGGAACGGTAAACTCCACATATCAATTAATAACGCGTACAATAGCATTACCGGGAGATGCCTCAATAACCGGCCCTGGAAGCATGCGCTAAAGGTCAAGAAAAACGACGATCAGTAAGCACTGCTACGCCTGGGAGTCCACACCGAACGTCAATGTCTCTGCAAAGGCAATCTGTGGCAAGGCCAGCGATCGAGCCCGCCTGACGCGATCAACTCAATGACGCGATCAATTCAACAGTGATAGGCGACCTGAAAGGCATCTGAGTGACGAATGAGTATCTTTATTATTGATTGCGTCTCTCACAATCATATGGTGTTTTTGGTACGTTAATATCCACGTATCAATCAATCAATCTGTAATATTGAATAATGGATTCGCTATCGAACGTGGTTCAAAATGGGTGGAAAGACTGCCAACTTGTAATGCTGGCAGCGCTACCACGCGGTCATGTCGAGGCCCCTGCACAGCTGATGCCGCTTTCAGAAACAATGATGCCGTCACACAGGCGATATTTATAGCGCGAGAAGAGAACGACGACAAAGGGCCCTTCTTGTCTTTTTGTCATCGTTTTGTCCTCGCGCTATGCCTATCGTCATATCATACCAACTAGCCCAAACTGCCACACTTCAAAGTCACACTGGCGTTTTGTTTGCTAAGAGCGCATGTACAGTCAGTCCAGCTGCGTCTCTGAAGGTGTAGACACGTCTTTGTCACCAACATTGTCGTCCTCGCCATCATCGCGGCCAACATCGGCAAGTGATGATGGCATCAACCTTGAATTGGGTGTCGCCGCCATTGACGACGATCCTTCCTTGACAAGCTCCGCGTTAAATGCCATGTACTTACCAGTCCCGGCCGTACTGTCGGAGCTCAGGAACACCAATTACGCACCTGATGTCGCAGACGTTTCACGAGTGAATCGCTGCTTTCAGCTGCAGCAGGACACATGGTAGGAATAGTCCCAGCCTCTAAAAGAGGCCTCCTACTGCCAGAAAAACCCAACTGGTTCGTCAAGACAGGATTCACTCCGTAGCAGCTCGCTGCAAATTGAAGAAGGGAAATGCAGCTGTTCTTCACAGGCGTTCAGTCTGTCTGTCTAATGGTACGTACGAAGTCAACCCATTGGCTGCGTTGATGTTCGTGGCTTGGAAAGGCACGAAACGCCACGCATTTTCCGCTTTTTCCACGCCTCGACGTGCAGGTTCTCACTACGCAGTGGTTCCACGACACTCTGGCGTGTATTGTCGCTCTGAATTATCGTACTCACACGCAGCAAAGCACAACGCTGTCACACCTGTCCCGTTTATTAGGGAGGCGATCGCCGGGCTAATTCCAAGAGCCGAAGTATCGGCCCCCCGAACCGCACCACGAAAGCGTGGACAATTTAGAAGTGGTCCTTATTGGTGCGCCAGCGGACGCCGGCTGTGGCCCAAAGAACAAGACAGAGCCGAGAGTTGATAAACAAACAAAATTATATTCTCATTAACGGCAGATCAAAAACAATACACACGTATGCACACTCCACAATAGTTACATACAATACGTCACCAAACAGACAATGTACTACACAGTACAATCAACCACACTTGAAACAACGGACACAGACAACAATACGCACTACAATGCAGTCACATGCATTGAACAACCAAGACACTTAAGGACTAAAGAGATAGAAAACCTATTCAGTCCAAAGTCCTTGGAACAAAAGTCTGAATGATACTCTTCCGAGAATCACTCACTCAAAGTCCAGCGTTGTTGTCGTTCCGCAGCCCTGAAGTTTCTCTTCCAGGAAACCTCCCGTCTTCAATTGGCCACTCTTCAAACTTCAACTTCTTCGCCGGAAATCCGTCGGCTTCACACACGCAGCTGTTGCCCGCGTCTTCGCTCGATAGCGGTAAACTCACGCTCTTGCCTGTAACTCGAGCCGTCCCTACGGACCAAAACTTCGCCGACTACACGGCGGACTCTCTACGCACTCTGGCGCTTACTTCCGTCTCCTCCTGTTCTGTCACTACGGGCAGAACCTTCGCCGACTACACGGCGGAATTCCTACGCGCTCCGGCGCTAACTTCCGTCACCTCCTGATTTCTCGTCTCGGCTGCTCGGTTAAATACCTTGCGCGCGACTTTCCAGATGTTTCTTGTCATTTCGTCGGCGCGATACGCAGCGAAGGCTGGGGAGAGGCACGAGACGGTTCGACTGCCCTCTCCCGAGGATGATTCACTCGGTCTGACCCCGCCTCCTTCGTTCTCGAAAAATCGCGGTCTTGCTGGGCCGCCGATGTGGGGTGAGGAGGATCGTCTGCGAAGCCGTGCTTCTGCGGGGAGAGCGCGCGCCCGGGAGCCCTGGATGTTTGCTTTCTTTTTTTTTCTTTTTACCTCGCGGCGTTTCTGCCGCCCGTTGTCGCAAGTATTTGGCGGCGCGCTCTTGTTTAGCGCTCGTTCTGTGACACTGCCCCCCACTTTAAGAATATTATCTCATAATATTCAAAAACCACACAGACGAGCGCGAACAGTCACCACACATTCTCACAGACTGTAACACAATCCGTCGCTCATGACACTTCACATTCACAATATATCACTCAATACAATCGTACATTGTAGTTCAATTCCACAACACATGAAATATAGCCACAGGTACATGCCTACAACACTTCATCACACATTCTAAACAATACAACCGTACAAAGTTCTGTCTATCCAACAATTATACAACACTATACATCACCCCATCGCACAGAACACTGACTCACTCGACATACACTTGAGACACAGGATAACAAGAACCTTAACACAACATATGTCACTCAGCCCTGCCGAACACATTCTGATTCCACCTCAGCACCTATCTTGAGTACTTCGAACAGCGCTTGCGCCCCTTTTTGCGGTGCTCGCTCGATCTCTTCTTGTGCTTCCACGTTCTTTTTCGGCGAGCCCTTTCCAACGACGATATCTGAGGCGTCGTCTCAGCCATCGTTGTCTCTTCCGACACCGTTAACGCGTCATTACATTCGACGGGTCCTGTCTGTTTATTTACCCGCTTGATCCTGCCTCTACATTTTTCCCGGCTGGCCAACTCCGTCTCCTTTACACTGTCAGTCGGTTGAGGTCGTGCCGACGTACGTCCAGTTGCTCGGCCTGTGAACTTATTCGACACGATCGTCTTCTCCTTCGCTGTCTCTTGCGCCGCAGCTTCACCTTGGGCTCTAGTGAGACCCGTCACGGGATGCTCTTCCCCTGTGTCTCGCGGCCGCTGTGTTGGCGAGGGCTCTATCTTCGGGTCTTCTCCCAAACATTCTGGATCACTTGGCCCTCGCGCCCCGTCGATGTTTCCGATGACAAGGTCATACAGGGGGGTCGTCATGCATAAAGCAGTAACCTTCCCGCTGAAGTAAGGGGTTTCAACCTCAATTTCTGCTTCGGGAAGCATCCGAACCGTACGGTCAATTAGGCAAACCGGTCTCGTTCTGCCTGTCAACTCTCCTTCCCGTACCAAATTTCTCCTCACGATAACCGTGGAGCTACCGGTGTCTCTTAGAACCGTAATCTTCTTGCCTGCAATCTTTCCAGGAAGCGTTGGCATTCCCTTCGTAACACCGGTTGGCTGTTTTGACATTACAGCCCCCACAATAGGAATTTTCTCCCCATTCTTCAACTCTACGAATCCATCAGTGACGGCATTATTATCAGATTTCGGTGCTGCTTGCACACAGGATACCTGGTGAGTTTGACTCACTCCGTTCCGACATGCAT
Source organism: Rhipicephalus microplus (assembly GCF_043290135.1). Lineage (NCBI taxonomy): Eukaryota > Metazoa > Arthropoda > Arachnida > Ixodida > Ixodidae > Rhipicephalus > Rhipicephalus microplus. The sequence goes on along the minus strand of NC_134701.1, from coordinate 18,147,054 downwards.
CTGCTTTGTGCCCAGTCTGACCACACTTGAAACATTTTACAACCGTAGGGCTCGTAAAGATCGTTCGACAGTTTTTCGCGCGATGACCCACTCGGTTGCACAGAAAACATCGCGGAATGCTCTCAGGTGCACGCTTCTTTTCTTCGGGAGCCAATTTCTTCGAATCGTCGGGGCACTCCTTCTTTACCTTGGCCAAATTAGTGCCACCTTGCGCTTCCAAGAATTGATCAGCCAATTCAAGCATTCCTTCAAATGACTCCGCCTTCCTCTCTTTCAAATACAGCGACAGGCTTGGGTGGCAACTAATAAGAAATTGTTCTTTAATTAGCAGCTCTCTAAGTTCATCGTACTCCTGTGCTGTCCCTGAAAGTTCAATCCATCTGTCGAAATAATGGCAAAGTCGGGCGGCATACTGCGTAGCTGTCTCACCATCAGCTGGCTTTCCTGTCCGAAATCTGTCCCGGAATCCTTCCACGGTAAATCTAAATCGCTTCAACAAAGCCGCTTTCACCTTTGCGTAGTTGGCTGCATCGGTCGGCGTCAGCCTACCGTACACACTGAGCGCTTCACCACTCAAGCAGGTACTCAAAGCAGTTGCCCATTGCTGTTCCGGCCAATTCTGGCTCCTCGCAATCGTCTCAAATCTGTGGAGGTACGCGTCTAGGTCGTCCTTCCTTTCATCAAACGCTACGAGCAGCTTGCTTGGGTTCAAGCGGAAGCCGTGATCTTCCCGTTCGCTGCTTTCAACTCTAGCTTGGACGGGAGTTGCGCTTCGCTGTTGTAAACGGAGCCGCTCGAGTTCCATCTCGTGCTGACGCTGCCGTTCCCTTTCCTGTCTTTCTTCTTTCGCCCTCTCAGTTGCCAGTCTTTCTTTCTCCAGCTCCAACTTCAATTGTAGTTCTCTTTCTTCTTTCAGCTGTCGCTCCTTTGCCTCTCTTTCTTCCTTCAGCTGTCGCTCCCTCGCTTCTCTTTCTTCTCTCGCCCTTTCGGCTGCCAACTTCTCTCTCTCCAACTCCAACTTCAATTGCTGCTCTCTTTCTTCCCTCAGCTGTCGCTCCTTTGCCTCTCTTTCTTCTTTCACCCTTTCAGCTGCCAACCTCTCTCGTTCCAACTCAGCTGCTTTTTCTTCCTTGGCCCTCTCTGCTGCCAACCTCTCTCTCTCCAACTCAGCTTCTTTTTCCGCTTTGGCTCTTTCGACCGCCAACCTCTCTCTCTCCACCGCCTCTTTCTCCTTCTGGCTTACCCATTTCCGTAGTTCGGCGCCGGAAAGACCCATCTTCTCACCAAGCGCAACTAACTTTTCGAGATCCATTGTGTCTCGCAACTCGCAAATAAAACCTTGCCGCGTGCAAAAAGTATCTGCCTAAATCAGTCTATCGGAGCACTCCCCTGCACTCGTTAACGAGAAACACTGAACAACACACAAAATCGTTCCGATAGCACTATCAACAACTCGAGGCTCTTTCTCACTTCTTTGGACACACTGTGCACCAAAAGGTCCTGTCGCAGACGCCAGATTAATTGTCACACCTGTCCCGTTTATTAGGGAGGCGATCGCCGGGCTAATTCCAAGAGCCGAAGTATCGGCCCCCCGAACCGCACCACGAAAGCGTGGACAATTTAGAAGTGGTCCTTATTGGTGCGCCAGCGGACGCCGGCTGTGGCCCAAAGAACAAGACAGAGCCGAGAGTTGATAAACAAACAAAATTATATTCTCATTAACGGCAGATCAAAAACAATACACACGTATGCACACTCCACAATAGTTACATACAATACGTCACCAAACAGACAATGTACTACACAGTACAATCAACCACACTTGAAACAACGGACACAGACAACAATACGCACTACAATGCAGTCACATGCATTGAACAACCAAGACACTTAAGGACTAAAGAGATAGAAAACCTATTCAGTCCAAAGTCCTTGGAACAAAAGTCTGAATTATACTCTTCCGAGAATCACTCACTCAAAGTCCAGCGTTGTTGTCGTTCCGCAGCCCTGAAGTTTCTCTTCCAGGAAACCTCCCGTCTTCAATTGGCCACTCTTCAAACTTCAACTTCTTCGCCGGAAATCCGTCGGCTTCACACACGCAGCTGTTGCCCGCGTCTTCGCTCGATAGCGGTAAACTCACGCTCTTGCCTGTAACTCGAGCCGTCCCTACGGACCAAAACTTCGCCGACTACACGGCGGACTCTCTACGCACTCTGGCGCTTACTTCCGTCTCCTCCTGTTCTGTCACTACGGGCAGAACCTTCGCCGACTACACGGCGGAATTCCTACGCGCTCCGGCGCTAACTTCCGTCACCTCCTGATTTCTCGTCTCGGCTGCTCGGTTAAATACCTTGCGCGCGACTTTCCAGATGTTTCTTGTCATTTCGTCGGCGCGATACGCAGCGAAGGCTGGGGAGAGGCACGAGACGGTTCGACTGCCCTCTCCCGAGGATGATTCACTCGGTCTGACCCCGCCTCCTTCGTTCTCGAAAAATCGCGGTCTTGCTGGGCCGCCGATGTGGGGTGAGGAGGATCGTCTGCGAAGCCGTGCTTCTGCGGGGAGAGCGCGCGCCCGGGAGCCCTGGATGTTTGCTTTCTTTTTTTTTTCTTTTTACCTCGCGGCGTTTCTGCCGCCCGTTGTCGCAAGTATTTGGCGGCGCGCTCTTGTTTAGCGCTCGTTCTGTGACAAACGCAAATTGGTCGATGTGACACGATGCGTCGCACGCACACTTGAACACAGCGAAGAGAGCCACTAGTGAGAGCAGAGCTGGGAGTCGGCTCCATATATACTCAGAAATCGTCGATGTCAGCCTTACTAGCGTATCGTTGCTCAGGATGCTATTTGTGGAATGTATCGCACCGAACACGTAGCCCTAGTGTCGATATCGCAGGGCAGTCTACTTTTCGTTTTTTGTCCTTAGCTTTTCTACGCTGTTTGACGTTAAAATAAAATAACTTTGACGCGACGGACGCCATTAAAATTCGGCCAAGAAGTCCTATGCATACCAAGTGATTGAATGATGGGCACATCTAGATCTTAAAATCGAACTTCAGTGCTCCTTTAGGCGTCGCCTGAAGAGTTGAACGCAATAGCGACATCCAGCCCCTAGTGCGCCTTTCAACCGCTAAGTGCATACCTATTATTATGTTTTCTTACACACACACACACACACACACACACACACACACGCACGCACGCACACACACACGCACACGCACACGCACGCACACGCACACACACACACGCACACGCACACACACACACGCACACGCACACGCACACACGCACACGCACACGCACACACGCACACGCACACACAAACGCACACACACACACACACACACACACACACACACACACACACACACACACACACACACACACACACACACAGAGTAGATTGTACCAGCCCGCGCACGCGAATGGTACACACAGGTTTTTGATCTAAAGCGAGAGTCGCATGGCCTCCAAGATACACGCCGAGCTTGCCATCTCAGAGGCCACAAACAGTCGCACAATGCCTCACAGATGGCAGAACATTATCTAGCGTTTGCTGTTTGGTTGATCAACGCCTCTGGAAAGGCATGATATGTTTTCCGATATATGGACATAGTTCATTTTGAGAGCTGTTCGAAAGTTCCTGTGTGTTTTTAGCAGCGATGGCTGCACTGTCCCGGCCTTTATCGACGTAGTTTGAGACCCCCCCCCCCCCAATCGCGCCTAAAAATCGCCGAATGTGCTCGTTTTCGTAATGACACCTGTCGAACAAAATACGTTAAAGGGGCCCTAAAACAGATTTTCGAGTAACCTTGGAATGAGTTAAGTAGACGAACTTATTGCCTCACAAATTCAATGCAGCAAAAATTTTAAGAATACGTCCAGTGTGAGTGGAGTTACAAAGAATTGTGGCATGCTGCAATTGCATTCTTTCTTCTCTCGTCTCGATGAAAGCGCAAGGAGCTAAGCAAGGAGAGTTGGCTGGGGCAAAGAACTACATCACCCGCGTCTCGTGACCTTGAGCACTTTTTCTTCTTTTTTCTTCGAATGCGCGGCTTTGTCAGTGCGTTTACGTGCGCAGCGTGGACAAGTAGCGGCCTCCCACGGCAATCTCTGTAAGGAGCTTTTTCGCTCACGGCCAATTTTTCGCTCACAATCAATGGGGCTGATGCCAACAGCGCAATTTTTTCGACACAAGCTCTATAACGCTATCGTGGTAACACATTCTTTGCTCCGCTGATGGCTCGTATAGCTCACCACGGCGGCCGGTGCGGCACTACGTGCTCGCCGCGACGCCGGCAAATAGACAGATTTAGGTGAGCGTCCGCAGCAGCCGTACGGATGCAGCCTGCCATTTTTTTTTCTTTTTTTTCGTTGAATTGAATTTTGAATTTTATTCATCAAGCGTGAACATGGAAAAGTGCATGGGTACAGATTCACTGGGAGGTCCAAATGTAAGAACCGCAGGCGGGACCTCCCATGATGAAAAAAAAGGTAATCATCATCAAGCCACACTGAAATACATTGTCAGCAAATAAACACAGCATAAAAAGGGAAAGATGAATAAAAAACAAAAGAAAACAAAAAACCATTAGAATAATAAGCAGCAACACTAAAAAACAAGAAAGACATCGTCATTATCGTCATCGTCATCGTAAAAAAAAATGTGGATGTGAATACCACAACAAAAAAAGACATGATAATACAGTTACAATTCAATCAAACAGAAGGGCCTAACAAGAAAGTCTTTAGTTTGGATTTAAAAACGCAAAGTGATTTAGAAGATTTAATATCAGAGGTTAGTGAATTCCAGAGCGAAATGGCCGAGAATAGAATCGTTTGTTTGCCGTAGTTAGTGTGTATACACGGAAGTAAGAGATTCTGGCGTGAGGCAAAGCGCGTTGAATTGAGATTATTAGTGATGCAATGAGGGAGAATATCTAAGACAAGGTGATTGTGCAAAACGTTAAAAAATAAAATACCAATGCTGTACCTAAACAGATGATGAAGGGGCAAAACACGGAGGTGATAGAACAGCGGGGAAGATTCTGCTTGTCGATGGGAAAATGTAATGATGCGTAACGCTTGTTTCTGCAGTGTTATTAATGGGGCGATGTGGGTATGATACGTACCACCCCAGGAAGATATGCAGTAATTTAGGTGACTGTGGACAAAAGCGTAATACAAAGTTAGGAGACTTTGCAAGTTGAAGTATGGTCTAGCTCTAATCAAAACTCTTACGCCGAACATAACTTTCGCAAATGGCTAGAAGGCTGCGTCCGTGCGGCTGCTGCGAACGCGCAACTAAATCTGTCGATTGATACCGACGGTGTAGCGCGGCCTTCTTGCCGCTCAGAGGTAGCTACCGGTTAAATAGCGGTGACACTCCGAGAAACCACTGTCGCAGGCGGCCGGGGCAAGCGCGTCGCCGGCACATCTCTCGCATCTGCCGCTGGTTAGCTTGCAAGCTCCCGAGGTTGAGCGAAGCCTACTTCAGATTGTTTCGAAGTTTTAGTTAGTGAAACTCTTGAAGCAGCCGCTGATGTTCTCAACAGCAGCGGTCGGGGCGTGTGCGTCGCTGGAAGCCAGGGCAAGCGCGTCACCAGCCAGCTTGCAAGCTCCCGAGGTCGAGCGAAGTTCTGGGATTGCTTCGAAGTTTTTGACAGTGAAACTACAGAAAAAGCTGCCGACGATCGCAACAGCTTACTTTTGTTACAATTGAACCTATTCATCGCAATTCTTTGTAACTCGTCCCTTTGAAGCGAGTTATTCGCGATGTTTAGTTGAGGAATCTACAGCGCGGCTCAACGGTGCGAAGTACCTTGAAGCATTCACACTAAACATCAGCTGGCTATTGCAGATCTTCGCTTATATTTTCATTGTCTTTCGACACGGTCAACCCCATAAAGCACTGGAGTTTTACACCAGTGCACACACACGCACGTCACGATCAAAAAGAGTTTTTAAAACTCTCTTAGGGACTTTTACCCACGTAAACTGAAACTCCGTGGGGAGTTTAATAAGGTCATGCCGTTAACAAACTCTCTCATTAGGCTAGGGGCGTTTTACAACATCTGCCGAGTTCACTCCGCTACCAGAGAGTAAATAATTGGGCCAAGGGTGTTTTGTGGCCTCATATGCTGGAAAAACTCCCACCTCGGCTAATTGTTGCTTAAAGTGTATTGCGTGAATGCAGCGTTTAGCGATTATGTGGTAAACGAGGTTTTTCGTCTTGTTAGATGTCTAACCTCGGCGCTGTTGCACATTGAACGAGTATTAACTGTGTTTGAAATAACCGTTTATTCTACACTCTTAGTCAAATCCTAGCTACACTACACGCCCGCAGGCAGGAGGTCAAGTCAGTTTATCGCCACTTCTACGCGGCTCCGTAGCCGTGACTCAGAAAAACCGGCCTGATTTGAAGTGACCTTCAGAATAGCCGGGATTTTCGGCAAAATTTTTTCTCTCAAGATACGGCCTGCGGTTAGGCGTGACATTTCCGTAGGCGGCCCGGCGCTGATGCGGTGGTGGAAAAAAAAGCATTATTTTACGCTTTTGAGGGTGATTTCTCGCCGATAACACGGCGGATATTACGACTTCAGGTAATTAGACTACCCTTAGTATCACAATTGCCTACATCTGCGAGATTGACATGCAAATCACACGCAGCCCTTTAGTCGAACTCGGGACCGCGTGCACGTGAAGCAGATCTCTTGCCCATTGCACCACAGCGCCACCGCATGAAGCAAAGTCTTTTTACGGGAGTATATATCTGCCAAGTAGCTTTTTGCAAACCGTCGGTGGAACCTTCAACTGTTTTTGTGCCATATGCATGCATTTTATCAGCGAATAGTTTTTAGGGCTTCCTGAACTCGAAACGACCATGGTGAACGCTTTCGGCTCCGACTTCGGTTCATGGTGCACCGTTTCCCAAGAACGATTAACGTGTGTTCACGCGTCATTTTAGTGCTTCCCCATGAACCGCGGGTATTTCGCTCTCCGAAATTTGCGGACGAGGCTGGGTTCGGCTGTCAAAACCTGCGTATGTTTCTCGCACGTGCGTGTGCTCTGAGCGATTTCGCTGATTTGTGTCGGGTGGTACACGCATGTCAGTGACCGCATCCTAATCTCAGCTGTTTAAAGACAATGCGCTTTCGCACGAAAACGTTGCATGGGTATCTTACCCCCGAATGCAGAGATGTTACTTGGCTCGCGACTTCGGCTTGACTTAAGCAAGTCGGCGTGAAGCAAGTAGCGGACTTCAAAACGCCCAAGTCAGCCTTCGCGTTTCATAGATGCTCAGGCTGTCTTGCTTGGTGAAGACCATAGAGTTTCCCACAATACATACTAGAGGGAACTCTGGCGCTAGTTTCTATGGGAGCTGACACGCACGGCGCTTCAGCGAGCACACATTTGTCTAATATTCATACTTCTGGCCTGCCTTTGGCTCTGTGTGTGTTCGAGTGGCTTGGAGCTGTTTTCTTACGAAACAAGTATTAGCAAATGTTCAGTGGTTGCGCTTCATCACTTTATTTTTTTAGACTTACTTTCAAAATCGGCTCACGAAGTTCAAAAGCGTTCAATCTTTCCTTCAAAACAAAACCGAAACACAGCAATAAACGAAGCCGCAAGTACGATTCGACGCCCGCAAGTACGAATACTAGGCAAATGTGTGTACTACCCATCATTCTCATGGTCGCTGAACGACTGCAGCGCCAGAGTGCCCTCTAGTTAATTTTGAGAAACTCTATAATCAAGACAAGAACGAGCTTCAAAGCAGAAACACGCTGCTCGCCTGCTATTGAGGGTAATAATGAAGTTCTTCGCGCAAGGCATGTGTTACAAAAAAAAGACCGTACATTTCAAAATAACTATAAAAATGAAGGGCCACAAGCATATTTTTGCCATTTTACGGCTAACGAGCGGCCCGTGGTGCTTGCCGCCACAGCGATGCGCAGTGTTGCTTCTGTAAAGCGTTCATTCCCCGCTGGTTTTAGTGGCCACCCAAATGCGGCGCGTTTCTCCACGGTTGCTTGTTTGGAGGCGAAACAAGCATCGCATTGGGTTCTTTCGTCATTATTTTTTTTCAATCGAATGCCATGGCGTGTATTTGAGCTGAGCTGGCTCACGAGGTAACACGATTTTCATGGTATTTGCCTTTCTGTTCGCCTGTGGACATGCTTGTAGTGGGCTAGGTCGCAGTTATATATGAAAAAAAAAACAAGTTCTGGGAACAAATGCGATTCGTATCCTTTTGTTGAGCTTGGTAAACACTTTCACGGAGTGGCAACGTACCTAGCAGCTGCTGCACGTCGTTCTTCGTGAATCTGTACTGAGTGTGAAATTCTTCTTCGTCGTACATTTCCATTGCATTTCCTCGGTGATGTAAAGCGGGTTCAAGAATCTTTGGCAGGCCGTGCGCCTCAGAAAACGCTACGCTTATGGCGAGGTAAGCAAACTCAAAAGTGGCCACACTCCGTGCGACGTCCATTCGAGAGGTGGCCATGTTGGAATAGCGCGTGAAGTCGCTTTCAAGCTAGCCCCGCAGCTGACTTGAAACTTGTGCTAACTTCGACCGAGCCAAGTCGTCTTCAAGTCGTTCGCAAGTTCGAGAACGAATTATAGTGACCGGCAAGACTGTCTTGAGTCAAGAACGAGTCAAGTACGAGTCAAGTAACATCTCTGCATTCATGAGTTAGGAGGCCTACTCTAATATTTGCATTTATTACGTGCGAAGTGCCGCGAGCTGCACGCCGGAGCGCCAGCACCTTTGTGGCATTTCAACGATTACTCATTTCTGCAATTAGAATTTATGCGCATTATTTCAATATATAGAGTGATTTTTACTCATTTTCAGTCTAACTGATCTTACTTCTGGGGAATGGCTACTGTTGCCTTTATTCAGCATCACATCGCTGTTCAAGTGAATGCCGAAACGCGCGCCAAGGTCAAGTATAACGTACACAAATTAGCGATGGCCAGGTCACTCTCCCTCCAAATAAATAATGCTTCTGCACATCTCTTTCGCGAACGTCCGAGTCCAGTTGGGGTCAAAAAATGGTGCAAATTGAACCACACAATTTTTATTGTTACTGCATGCAGTTGCTCTTTAGAGAATGGAGATTTTTATAGCTGGTACATTATCTCCCCAGCACTACACTGGATGTCTTGGTCGTGGTTCACTGTTACAAATTCATGCTGCAACATGAAAACTGTACTTAATATTCAAAAGTGTGAGCTAATGGTGGTGACATACGCTCGCCTGCTGACTTATGCACTTGACTTCTGACTTTGTACTTGATTTTTATCATCAAGTTACGCAACCAGTAATTAAACATCGACCAATCTATTTTCAATTTTGATCTTTGTCTGTCTCACTGCCTTCGGTATATTTTTGCGCCATGCTTTTCCAAACTAATCAGTTGAACTTGTTTCTTAGAACATCAGCATCAACATACATGAGCTGGGGTTTGAGTAAGCTGTCGCGCATGCACTAATACTCTTTTATTTAGTACATGACACAATTCCATACCTCGACAACTGATAAACGGAAAGTTGTTTGTACTCTTTTATTGAAATCGAATGTGTAACAATGTGACTGTACATCCCAGTATTTGCCCAAATGAAGAAAGATGTATGATATCTGGAATAAAGTGTGCCGTATGGCACTGAAAAATGGTTCTGTCCCAGACCATATTGTAAAAAAAAGACCATTATAAGACAGCGGGAAGAAACGGCGACGCACAAATTCCATGGCATGCAGGCAACGGTGAACGTGATGCCGGCGCCGGGCATCCAGCTGGCGCGGTGGCAGCAGGGGGGGGGGGGGGACTTTTTTTCCCTTGTTTCCGCGTCGTGCTTGGGGCTGAACAGTTCTGCTTAAGTTGATGCCGGCTCCTGGCGCCAGGCTGGCGCAACAGAGACGGCAGCTCTCCCCCACTTTTTAGATGCGGAGCATCTTATACTCGCGCCTTGTAGTGCGCCGTCCGCACCGCTTCTCGAACATTCGACAGCTGACGCGCGCGCATGCGCCGTCGCACCGTCGCCCACTCTTCCACCATCTGTGCATCCCTTCCTCCTCTACACACCGCGCGCGCTTCACTCCTCCACCATCTGTGCACCCTTCCTCTTCTACAGACCGCGTTCGACATCTACAATTCTCCTGATTCTCCAGTGGACGCGCATGTGGCGTCGCGCTTCGAGAACATTCGACAGCTGACAGTGCATGCACCGTCGTGCTGTATATATACTCAAGGTCGGCGCTCGCTCGCTCAGTTGCCGCTCGACGGTTGGTTTGTACGGCGCGTCGACGTCCAAGGTCGCGGTGAAATGAATTCCAACGAATCCACAAACACAATGATCGACGTCACTTCGACCAGCGCCGCCCTTTCGCATACGTGTGTACGTGCTCACTCATTTAACACCCCCTCCTACAACCACGTTAACCAATTTAGCCATCGACCCAAGTAAGTCGCACTTTAACACCCCGTTAACCAATTATATGGTCCGCATCCTCCTCAGTGTTCCCCCGAGGGAAGCTGCGGGCAATTTTTTTCTTTGTTTCCCTTATGGTACCTGCTCTTACCGACTGTATGCGTTATTTCTGTGACGCACGGCTAACACGGGTATTTTTTTTATTGCTCGGCTCCCTATAGACTGGATTTTAGTCAGTACGCAGGAGCGTGCCACCTATATGCCGTTCGTTATCCGGCACCTGACTGAGAGAGTTGGGTACTATTGTCCCACTACATCGAAATATTTTTGGCTAGTACATTCTGACACTTCGGTACTGAAATTGTTCCTTAGAAGAGCGAAAAATAGAATGACAGATAAGTGATTAAACTTGAATCGACGAGTGCAGTTTTAACATCGTGCAAAATTTATAAAAGTGTACCCGTGTGCTTTGATTCGGGCTCACTTTTAAAGGATGCAGATTGTAAAAATATCGCCACATATGGACGGAGTGAATGATGATGAGTAGGGTGAAGTGTCCATCAGTCCATCCATGCTTCCGTCTTTCCGTTCGTGCTTGCTTCCGTCCGTCCATGCGTCCATGCGTTGGTCTGTCTGTCTGTCTGTCTGTCTGTCTGTCTGTCTGTCTGTCTGTCTGTCTGTCTGTCTGTCTGTCTGTCTGTCTGTCTGTCTGTCTGTCTGTCTGTCTGTCTGTCTGTCTGTCCAACCGTCCGTCCATCTAGTGAACACTCCAAATCTCTCACTTTTTCATCATACATTCATCATATTCAAGTACCGCTATCAAGCGGATATTTTAAGGACTAAACAAGAGGTGGCTACTACTACAAACACGGGACGTACGACTTACTTCGTGAAAAGCATTGCCCCTAGAAAAATAATTCAGACGGCGTGCCTCACACCTACGTCATGTAATGTCATGTGGGACGTTTTTTTACGCTATCTCCAGCGCTTTTGAGGTGTTGATACGCACTAACTAAAGCAGCGTACATAATTCGCCTGAAAAAAATTACTTATGTCTTATCAAATATTCTAATTTTTTTCGCATCACTGTCATAAAGATATTCACACGGAGAACGCTGTTTTCGGAACTGTAACCTATTTTCACCGTATTTGGTGTCACAACAAGCGCGCTAAATTGCTGCCAGCCACGCAGCTGCCCTGAATACATTTATGAGCTGTGCTAAGTTCAATTCATGGACAACTGATTGGCAAATAAAACGGATGCATATTTGCGGCTTTCATCACCAAGAATATGATATTTATTTCCTTCTTTCTGTTTTGCCCCGCCGCAGTGGTCTAGTGGCCAAGGTACTCGGCTGCTGACCCGCAGGTCTATGGATCGAATCCCGGCTACAGTGGCTGCATTTCCGATGGAGATGGAAATTGTGTAGGCCCGTCTGCTCACATTTGGGCGCAAATTAAAGAAACCCAGGTGATTTAAATTTCCGGAGCCCTCCACAACAGCGTCTCTCATAATCATATGGTGGATTTGGGACGTTAAACCCCACATATCAATCAATCAATTTTCTTCCCAATTTCGGTATGTACTACAGGAGTGTATAGTGGGTAGGACACAAGCTGTGCTCTTATGGATAAAAATACAAGAAATATGACATATAGTGCGAAAACGCAGACAGCCGTTCAGCTATATACAAATGCTGCTTTCCTACAAGACGGCGGAAGGACATCATTCATGGGTATTATAATTAATTTTCTCAGTGACCACCAGCGCTTTCTATATACAGAAGCCCCACTCCTCTCGCGATGGAACCTCAAGCCATCCATGACGCAATCCAGGATGCTACCGCTTCTGACACAATTAAGCAGATTGGCGTATACCCTGATTCCCATGAGCTATTAAGGACCTCAAGAAAGTACACTAGATGACGGAAATCTGCGAGGCGACAACTACGGATATATCATTTTTATAAAATATATTTCTGTAGTTGTCGAAAGCCCGGTTAAAATCAAACTTTTTGCAGACGATTGTTTAATTTACGCTCCTGTAACTAACGCAAACGACCAAATCAAAATTAATCGCTGTCTGCAAGCCTCGCATAATTGGTGCACCCAGTGGGGGATGGAAATTAACTTTTCAAAGACTACGATCACCCATATAACCAAGAAAAAGTCCGTACTCGCATATGATTATAAAATCGAAAATAGCCTTCTGACCAGAACACACAGCTTTAAATACCTGGGGGTGACTATTACCAGCGATTTGGGGTGGCACACTCATGTTGAGGAGGTGTGTTCAAAGGCCTACAGGAAGTTGTTTTACTTGAGGAAAAAACTCGAAGATGCCCCTAGAGATGTCAAATTACTTTCATATAAGATATTTGTTCGCCTTATTTTGGAGTATGCATCTTCTGTATGGAGTCCTCATCAGTAGTCACTGAGAGATAAAATAGAAAAAATTCAAAGGCTAGCAGTGCGCTTCATTTGCTCGCGGTACCGGAGGACAGAATCCGTCACAAATTTGTTAAAATCATGTGCGCTAGAACCTCTGCTAGTGCGCCGCGAAAAGCAAAGGTTAAAACTCCTGTTTCAAATTATAAGAGGTGAAATCAAAATAAATAAAGACACATACATACAACCTGCACCCAAACGAGGAGCTCGGTTGAACCATAGTCACCCAATAAGGCCTTTTTGGGCGCGTCTGGATGGCTTTAAAAATTCTTTTTTTCCGTATAGTATAGAAGTGTGGAATAGACTTCGAGAGTACGCTGTTACTAGCGCAAATGTCAAAGAGTTTGAGTGTTCGCTAGAATTGTACTACCGGCAACATGAAACGTAATGTGTTTTGTCATTGTGTATTGTTTTTGTTTTGTGTTTATATTCCTCCCTGTAAGGACCCTCAAGTGAGGGTTACAGTAATAATAAATAAATAAGCTGAACCATAATACGGCTACTTGCGTACAAGTACATTGAATTAAAGGCCATGTTGTGAACCCACACAGCATTACTGCTGACCAGCAGGCACGCTGCCCACCAGACATAGACCTTCCAGCCATTCCCCTTCCACCTCAGCTCCTAAACTTGCTCCATACCCGTAAAACTGTTCTCCGGCAGGATACACGTGCTCTCGTTCCACCGGGTGTCTGCTTTCTCCCCCCTCACCTTACTAGGGCGGAGGAAGTTGTGCTTAGGAGGCTTCGGGCAGAGGTGGCCCTTACACCAGCGTTATTCGTCATGGAACTGGTCACATTTATAAGTTGGTGATACGTGTCTGTATTGTCCAACTCCAGCAATGCAAGCAGATCCGTATCACCTTTTATAGACATGTAGAGGGTTGCAGCCACAACGTTTCCGTCATCTCCTTCCAGCCGGCCTTTGCTACAGCGACACAGACAGTTACAACCACTGGATACATAAAAACAGATTCCACAAGACACTACTTCTCTTCATACGCAACACGGGTCTAACAGCGCACATATACAAAAAAATATGCCTTGAAGGCAAGTATTTGTCGCAATAAAAAATGGCAGAGCGTGTTTCTCTCAAAAGGAATAGTATCGTTTGGCGAGCTTCGTCATCCATGCAGCAAAGGATGACATACATATTACGAGTAGGCTGCAGTCAAAGCAATTTATTCGCCAACAATCGGCTGACACCGTTCACAAAAAAGCGCCACTGTTTACTTTTGTGTGCGTGCCACCGGACCACACTGGATGGATGGATGGATGGATGGATAGATGGATGGATGGATGGATGGATGGATGGATGGATGGATGGATGGATGGATGGATGGATGGATGGATGGATGGATGGATGGATGTGGCTGTACCCTTGAAATCGGGCAGCGGCTAACGCCACCTAGCCGTAATACTTAGTGAACTAACCATTACATTTATCTTTTTTCCCTTTAAATAGTGAGGTTGAGCATTCGTACTTCGCAGTGAAAGGCTTTTTTTTAACTCGTGCCTTGACTTTAGCCACCAATCAGATAACCTCCTTCTTGTTAAGTCTACCGGCTTAAAGTCTACTTTGCGCTTCCTGTCCCTAAACCCCAGTGCTTTGAAAAACTCTGCGTCATCATCCTAACAATAGGGTGAAGCCCTTTACAGAACATTATCAAGTGTTCGGCAGTTTCTTCTTCCTCTCCACACGCACTGCATACTGTGTCTACCCGTTCGTATTTGGCCCGATATGTCTTGGTTCGCAACACTCCCGTCCTGGCCTCAAACAGTAGAGAACTGTCCCAAGTATTATCATAGATCGTTTCCTTGGCAATTTCCTGCTTAAAAGTTCGATAGATCTCTAGTCCGGACTTCTTAGTCATGCCGATTCGCCACATGTCAGTCTCCGTTTCCTTCACTTTCTTCTTAACCAATAGTTCTTTTTGGTTTGGCCACCTGCTGTTTTCTAAGTATTTACCAGTCAATTTCCTGGTTCGCTTCCTCAATTCTGTATTGACATTCTTTATGTACAAGTAGCTGAAAGCCTTCCTAGCCCAACGCTCCTACCCCATTTCTCTCAATCGCTTCTCAAATTTTATCTTGCTGCTAGCTTCCCTGCCCTGAAATGATGTCCATCCCATATCACCTTGTACTCTCTGATTTGGTGTATTCCCGTGAGCTCCTAAAGCAAGCCTACCTATTCCACGTTGCTTAATTTCTAATCTTGCTTGAACTTCTGATCTCATGCACAAGCCTCATTGCCGAGCGTCAGCCCAGGAACCATCTAGATTGTGAACAATCTAGATGGTTCCTGGGCTGACTAGATGGTTCTACTAGAACCTAGATGGTTCTACTAGATGGTTCTACTAGACTAGAACAATCTAGATGGTTCCTGGGCTGAATCTAGATGGTTCCTGGGCTGGATGAACAATCTAGATTGCGAACAAGGGATCCGTACGGGTCCCGAAACGTCATTGTTTTGTTTGACATTGGTCAGTGACCTGTTTTATTCAACAATGCTTTTACCTGACCAGACGGCATTCCGTTGAACTCTCGACTACGTGAGCATCCGCCACAAGTATGGACAATCGGCTATCACCAGGATTCGTCAGTTCTTGAGTGCATCTACATGACTGGCAGCCTTCAAGACGCACCTGCGTTTCAACGTAACCTGTAAGTCCAAGCAACTCATCCCAAAATCTTTGCAGTTAAAGCACCCCGTGAAATTGGCATTCGGTCATCAAGTCATTTCGAAAGCTGAACGGCAGCTTCTTCAAGCACGGATAGAAGACTGCAAGCAGACTGTGAAGCGCCTTGAGACTGACATTTTCTTCACAACACGCCAGCTAGAATTCATCATGCCTGAATTACTCCCTGAAATACATCTCGTTGCGAACCAAGCATCGCGACGACGAACAAAAAAGCAGGAAACGTCACAAGAGCGCAAACTGAGTGCTTTGCTAAAAAAAAGGCAGGAAAACCACAGGACCCATGTTCGAGGTCAGGAAATTGTCGTCATACGAGCTAACTCCAGCGGAATGCCAAATTTTGAGCCGTGGTCTCAACTTCAACCAAGCAAAGCAGCCGGACACACGCAAAGTCGTGTGTGCTGTCGAAAACGCTATTGGTTTACTTGGAGAAAGTGAACGAGACGAAATCCGTACGAGAGCAGTAGGTATACTATCAAGAATTCGCAAGTCTGGCTGCCAGCAAGTCCTCTCGGAAGACGAGGAAAAAGCGATTAAGGCATTGCACAAAAACAAGAAGATTGCCGTACTTCCTGCGGACAAAGGCAACGTGACGCTTGTGCTTGAACGGTCGACGTATGAGTCGAAGATGACGGAGATAGTGGGGGACTGTACAACGTACGCCAAGATTAACAAGGACCCTACCTCGAAAGTCCAAACGGGCCTGCAAAAGACGCTCTCTAGTATTTTCCAGACGCTTCCTGCATCAGCAAAAAGGTTATACTTCCAGCTGCTGTGCACCAATGGTTCTGCTCCAGCGATATACGGTTTACCGAAGATTCACAAAAGCGGAACGCCTCTAAGGCCCATAGTAGATTTCACTAGGTCACCCCTATACAGCCTCTCAAAGTATCTTCACGGCATCCTGGCTCCCCTTGCAGGCAAGACTGAAACTAACCTCCGTAACACCAATGACTTCATAAGCAAAATGAAGAGCATCACTGTGGATGTCGACGAAATACTGGTTTCATTTGATGTCTGCTCCCTCACAAGTGTTCCCGTCGACCTTGCTGTAGACACTTCCAGACAATTGCTTCACAAGGACACGACATTGGCCGATCGCACACCGTTCGACGTCACCGAGCTGTGCACCTTGTTACGGTTTTGCCTATCCAACACTTACTTCTCGTACAAGGGTGAATTCAACAGGCAAGTTTTCGGTACCGCAATGGGAGCGTCGATTTCGGTCACAACTGCGAATATCACAATGGAAGCAATTGAGCAGAAAGCATTGGGAACATTTCAGCCGAGACCCAAGGTTTTTCTGAGATACGTCAACGACTGCTTCTGCGTGATAAAGAAGAAAGACGTCCAAGCTTTCCTTGACTGCCTAAATGGCGTCGAGACTTCCATCAAGTTTACTGTGGAAGAAGAAAAAGACGGTTGCCTCCCTTTCTTGGATGCAGTTGTAAAACGTACTCCCACAGGCCTCGCCTTCGCTGTGTACCGAAAGCCAACACACTCCGGTAGATACCTCGACTATGAGTCAGTCCACCCGGTAGCCCACAAACGCTCAGTGATTCGGTCTTTAGTTCAATGAGCGATTCGCACTTGTTCCGATGAAGGAAGCCTGCAGGAGGAGCTCCGGACCATTGAAGATGACCTGATCAGGAATGGATACCCCAAGATTTTTATTAGGAAAACAACTAAATCCGTCATGCATAAACTGCAGTCAACTAGTCAAGCCATGCATAACACATCGTCTACGCAAAAGCGTGCATCGATTCCTTATATTCGAAATGTAAGCGAAGCCCTAGCCCGTCTATTCAGAAAACGTGGTGTACAGATCGCGCATGTTCCAGCAAGCAAGCTTAAGGCTGAGTTGCTAAATGTGAAGAATCCTCTCCCTCGGCAACACTTTCCTGGTGTGGTCTACAAGATACCATGCGCCAATTGCGAATAAGTGTACATTGGCACGAGTGGAAATTACTGCAGACGTCTGATGCAACACAAGAATGACGTCGCCAAGGGACACACAGTGACAAATGCGCTCGCAGAGCATGCCGAAAAGACGGGCCACGAGATAAGCTTGGACAACACACGCATCATGGCCACAGAGAAGAATTTTACAACCAGACTGAACCTCGAATCACTAATCATTCAGACGACAAGTAACACAATCAATAGATCATCTGGCACACTAAACCACGTGTACTCCCGGACTTTGCGTCATGCGCTCAACGTTACATAAGAACCTGTTGCTCAGCCGTCATTCCATTGTGAACGAAGGATCCGTACGGGTCCCGAAACGTCATTGTTTTGTTTGACATTGGTCAGTGACCTGTTTTATTCAACAATGCCTTTACCTGACCAGACGGCATTCCGTCGAACTCTCGACTATCCTTGTCTATTGTGGTGCATAAAGCACTTCTTTGTTGCAATTTTTTTCTCACCCTTGTTCTTAAATATTCAATAGCTTCGTCCCCTTCTAGCCTAGCACCTTCGGCTGTAGTTATAAACCTCTGCTTTTGGCTCGTCTCATTTCTTAGGGAGTTTAGATGGTTTTGAAATTTCGCAGCTGCCTTTCTTTTTTATGTACATCTCCCAGCCACTGAGCTCCCTTTCTTGTAATCTTTTCATTGATCAGAAGTGATGCATCCGTTCTACAGCTTAGAAAGGTTTCCCCTTTTCTTTTTCTTTCAACATCATCTGTCGGTTCACCCAGCTGCTTAGCATGTCTGTGTTCCTGACAGGCTTCCTGACGTTTTGCTATGGCTCCCTTAACATCCTCATTCCACCAACTTTTGGGTTTGTGTCTTCTTTGCCGGGGTGACTTGTCACGCGTCTTAGTACGCTCTAGCTCAAACAGTCTAATTGGGTTTCTGTATGCCCACACAGTTTTATTTTCCTCAGTGATTACTTTCTCAATTTGTTTAGCGGCTAATTCGATTTGCCTTTCTGAATAAAAATTTTTCTATAGTTGCTCATCTTGTCTCCTTCCCACTTTCACTGCTCTTTCAAAACTTAGCTTGATACGTTTGTGATCACTACCCAGACTTCTGGAGCCACCTTCATCTATGTGCATTACCCTGAGCTTATCATACAACTCATGTGACATCAGTGCATACTCTATCGTCGACTGCAGCCTTCCTACCTCCCATGTTATCTGCCCTTCACACTTCTCGGTACTGTTGCAAATGATCAAATCAAGCCTTTCACACATATCCATGATCATTTTGCCTGTCGGGTCGGTATATTCATCTATATCTTTTATGTGCGCATTCATATCTCCTAGTATAATTATCTCGCACTCTCCTCCTAACTCCTGAATATCCTTTGATATACACTCTACCATTGCCTGGTTTTCCTCTGTGGCCTTTGCTCCCGTCCACAAGTACACGAAACCAAGGAGTGTCATTTGCCCTGCCACTTTCCCTTTCAGCCATAAATGTTCCTTGCACTCCTGCTTGACCCTTCGCCAGTCTGTACTTTTATTAATGAATGCCCCAATACCAACCCCCTTTCTGCTGCCTTCTGTTCTATTACAATATTCCCACGCGTAGTCTGCATTGTTAGGAGGTTGTTCCATGTCCCTGAGATGTGTTTCTACAAAACCGTATACCATCGGCCGCTCCTCCCTTAGCTGTTCTTCTATCTCTTCCCACTTCAGCCTGTTCCTACCACCCTGCTTGTTAATATACCCTATGTATGAACTGGCTCGGCGCTCGTGACTACGTCTATTTATGCCCCGGACTCTACCTATCTTAGATACTGGTGCCACTTTGGAATCGTGTCTGTCCATCATCATCATCATCATCATCATCATCAGCCTGACTACGTCCATTGCAGGACAAAGGCCTCTCCCATGTTTCACCAGTGAACCCGGTCCTGTGCTTGCTGCTGCCAATTTATACCCGGAAACTTCCTAATCTCATCTGCCCACCTAACCTTCTGTCTCCCCCTAACCCGCTTCCCTTCTCTGGGAATCCAGTTAATTACCCTTATCGACCAGTGGTTATCCTGTCTACGCGCTACATTCCCGGCCCATGTCCATTTCTTCTTCTTTATTTCAACTATGATATCCTTAACCCCCGTTTGTCCCCTAATCCACTCTGCTCTCTTTTTGTCTCTTAAGGTTACACCTACCATTTTTCTTTCCATTGCTCGCTGCGTCGTCCTCAATTTAAGCTGAACCCTCTTTATAAGTCTCCAGGTTTCTGCTCCGTAGCTAAGTACCGGCAAGATACAGCTGTTATATACCTTCCTCTTGAGGGATAGTGGCAATCTACCTGTCTTAATTTGAGAGTGCTTGCCGAATGTGCTCCACCCCATTCTTATTCTTCTAGTTACTTCCATCTCGTGGTTAGGCTCAGCGGTTATTACCTGCCCTAAGTAGACATAGTAATTTACAACTTCAAGTGCACTATTACCTATCTCGAAGTGCTGCTCCTTTCCGAGGTTGTTGTACATTACTTTCGTTTTCTGCAGATTAATTTTAAGACCCACCTTTCTGCTCTCCTTGTCTAACTCCGTAATCATGAGTTGCAATTCGTCCCCTGAGTTACTCAGCAATGCAATATCATCGGCGAAGCGCAGGTTACTAAGGTATTCTCCATTGACTCTTATCCCTAACTGTACCCATTCTAGGCTTCTGAAAACCTCCTGTAAGCACGCGGTAAATAGCATTGGGGAGATTGTGTCCCCCTGCCTTACACCCTTCTTGATTGGTATTCTGTTGCTTTCTTTATGAAGCACTATGGTAGCAGTTGATCCCTTGTAAATTTCTTCCAGAATGTTTATATATACTTCATCTACGCCCTGATTCCGCAGTGTCTGCATGACGGCTGATATTTCTACTCAATCATACGCCTTCTCGTAATCTATGAAGGCTATGTATAGTGGTTGGTTATACTCTGAGCATTTCTCTATTCCCTGATTGATAGTATGAATGTGGTCAATTGTTGAGTAGCCTGTTCGAAATCCTGCTTGTTCCTTTGGTTCATTGAATTCTAATGTTTTCTTTACTCTGTTAGCAATTACCTTTGTAAATAGCTTGTATACTACAGAGAGCAAGCTGATCGGCCTGTAATTCTTCAAGTCCTTGTCATCTCCTTTCTTATGTATTAAGATGATGTTAGCGTTCTTCCAAGACTCTGGTACCCTTCCCGTCAGGAGACACCTCGTAAACAGGGTGGCTAGTTTTTCTAACACAATCTGTCCTCCGTCTTTCAGCAGATCTGATGTTACCTGATCCTCACCAGCAGCTTTGCCTCTTTGAATGCTCTCCAAAGCTTTTCTGACTTCTTCTATCATTACTGGTGGGGTGTCATCTGGGTTACTGCTAGTTCTTATAGTATTAAGGTCGTGGTTGTCTCGGCTACTGTACAGATCTCTGTAAAACTCCTCCGCTATTTTAACTATCCTATCCATATTGGTAGTTATTTTGTCTGTCCATACCACCTGTCAAAGAGTTTCCCTAGTTGTTTTCCTCGTTACTAACTGTCCTGCACCCAGAAAGGCCCGCTTTCCCCCCAAAAAAGCTACTGCGCGTCCTGCAAGTCGCCAACCCACATCATGATCTAGCCATTCATTGAAGTGAATTCTGTCTCGTTGAAAACCACCCCACCTATGCACCTTTCTGTTTATTTCCACCACCTCAAAACCTTTCTCTCGACTCATCAACCATATTTCTTGGTTTGCGTTGACAACCACTCTTTGCAGGTGGCTATCACGCACCGGTACCTCCGGTATTGTGCATATCACTACCTGTACCTGAGGAGAAGTGGCGCGCATGTCATCGACGCCTTTCGCCAGTGTGGTTGCTAGTCCTGCTGTATCTTCATTTAAGACATCGTTCACACCGTCCGAAATTATCACGAGGTTTCGTCTATCAGCTGTAGGTTTGAGTTTTGCGCTCGCTTGCCTGATGACTGCTTCCAGCTGGCGTCCTGGGAACGCCCCTACTGCAACCCTCTTGTCACCTCTTACTCTCTCTTTGATGGCTTCTGTGCATCGATTTAAATTTGAGTCCCCGGCGATTATCACATGCTGTGACTTTTCAGCTGGAGCGTCATGCACCTGGGGGTTACTTGCACCTGTGACGCCGGCTGCTTTGTTCCCTCCCAGCCCCACCACTACTTTGCTGAAATGGAGCCTTGCGACAAATGTACCGGCTGAACCTGTTTTTTTCCAAACTTGCTTGCTCTTTCTTCTCCGAAGTTCTGGTTGCCGGTTCCCTATACTGTTCTCTCCGTAGGCCGCTCCTCTGTTTACCTTAGCTAGTGCTGCCTCGGCGGACTTCAGCTTTCCTGCCATAGTCCTCGTTTTCTCTTGCTCTGTCGCCAACGCAGTCTCGATCTCGGTGATTCTCATCAGCATGTCACTCTAGGTAACCATCATTTTCTCCATTTTTCCTCGATCTCACATTGCCTACACTTCGCGTCAGCTTCTTCTCCTTCCGCTTCTAATACTTGGGTCCACTTTCAAACCAACCCCAGATTCTGAACACTTCACAGTCTTTTTAACCATGTATTTTTAACACCAAATGTCCTTATATTCGATAGTTACTAAACTCGAGCGCTGCACTACAAAACAAAAAAAAGTCTAAGCTATACTACCAAATTTGCGTGTTCAGTGTACGCGCACTTCCCCCACGGGGTGGCAAAAAACAACAAAATATTCAAACACACACACCCGCAATAACTAATAAATACCTGGTAACTGGCCCCCGTAAAAGCCGTACCATAAAACAAGGGCTACGAAAATTTCAACTGCTGCCTTATAATTTTAAAGACAAGCTAAAAACATGCAAGAACACTTATCTGCGCAGTAGACTGGGAGTGCTCAGAAAACACGTCCACCCACCGTGACAGTCTGAACCGAACCACACTAGCACAGGGAAGGTGCTGCCACCTATAGCTCAATTTTAGAAGACACCTTGTTGTGAGACGAGAGTGAGGCTCGTTTTTCATGGCTTGGCTAGACTGCACCTGCGCGCTCGCTGTCTGGCTCAGGTGCAGTCTAGCCCGGCCGTGGCTGCGTGTGTTTTCATTCTTCTTCTGTCCAGTTTGCACTGTACCCTTCAGAGAAAGCACCCCGTCGCGGTGGTTTAGTGGCTAAGGTACTCGCCTGCCGACAAGCAGGTCGCGGTAGGGAATAACCGATGCGCGGCTGCACTTTTGATGGAAGCGGAAATGCTGCAGGCTCATGTGCTCAGATTAGGGTGCATGTTAAATAACCTCAGGTGGCCGAAATTCCAGAGCTCTCCACTACGGCGTTTCTCTCAATCAAATGAGGGTTTTAGGACGTTAAACGCCCCATATCAATTAACGCAAAAAAATGCGTCGTTGCACGCTTGCTCGGATGGGAGAAGTGGTGCTCACATTCAACAGCAAACATCATTGGCGAGGCGGGCATGTCACGGACGTCTGCGGCTCCCTCCTGCAACATTAGTTTACCGTGCGCAACATTTTAAATGTGCAGTGTACTTGACCAGCGACAGGTTTGCCTTTTAATGTTGCTTGCATCATCTAGTGAGAAAGCAACAATCTGTAATCGCTGGTATTGGTCGACGCTGCCCACCAGTCATTGCATTGGAGAAGCAGAGCTTTTGGACGACGATTTGTCAGAGCTGTAGTTTAGGGAGTTAGGCAACTGAGGTGACGAACGCGAGTGCATACTGGCGATTTAAGACTTAGTGTTTTTTGCAGACATTTTGTAATATAAGAAGGAAAATCGAAAGAAACAGACATTGTTACATGCTAAATAAAAAATGCTGCCGTTGGCTGTGGCATCTCCATGTGCTATTATTGTTCATGTGTCACGAAAGCTGTTTCCAAAGTGATGAGGATGGCGTGTGAGTTATCCGCATGCGAGAAAAAAATCGGCGGATTTCACGCACCTTTGCAATCGACCTTCTGCGAAGCATGCGGAGGGAAGGTGACCGTGCTGTAATGTTTTTGTTTAGCGTCACGTTATTAAATGACGCTAAATATATGTACAAATGTTGCACGCACAGCCGTAGCAGATGTTTATATAAGCATCTTTTTGTACTTGCGTGACAATGCCGACAGAAATGACTAGAATGGTCATTTAATACTTTTTTTTCTGTTCATGAAACTCCCGCGAAAGTTTCATATGGGGACAAAGGTGGCGACCAGGGGTGTCACCATAAGCTGGAGGGCCTCGATGGGCCCCACTTGGCAGAGCTGTAGGGCATTCGCGGCAGCGTTTCCCATCAAATACAGTTCTTCAGGTATTTTCATTCTCCGTGTTCTCGCTAACATATCATAGCCGATATTACTATTGTCAGTGTGGCCCATGATGCGCGTTGTCAAACTGCCCAAATCCTTGAATGCTGGCAATGTTTTACCTGATGTAAGGAAAGGACTTAAAGACGCCGAGGAACGTCAAACCAGAACTGAAGAAGATGAGCGGAGGGCAGGTGGCACGAGGGCAGAGCGGAGGGCAGGTGACGAGCGGAGTGCCGGTGAAAGTACGTTCGGTCGGGATCGAACAAGGCGGAAGAAGGCGATCGTTGCTGCAGTAGTTGGCGCTTTCGATTGCATGGCCTGTGAGAGGGGATTGGCCACACTCATCACCTTTGATTCTTTATTAGCGGTAGAATTTCTTTTTGCTGATTTTTCAGGAGCCATCAATGCCGGTCTCCGGCCCCGGCCAGGGCTCACCCTGGTCGGCCAGTCGCCCTGCTGAATCGGTACCTTTGGAGTGTTTCCTCAAGAACGGCGTAAGCAGTTTGCCTGTCGCGCTTGTGCCCACTGATGGTGGAGCCATTCGGTTGAGTGAAACGGAGGTGTTCCAAGAAGAACTTCGCAACATAAGCGGTCATTTTCTGGACATCTCGGAGGTGAGGCGTTTCGGCAAGACTGGCATACTATGCAGGTCTTCAAATATTCAATGCTTAACAGACTTACTGGCCGCCACGAGATTTGCGTTCATTGCTGTTCGCGCTTTTATCCCCCCTCATCTTGCTTGCGTGAAGGGCATTGTTCGTGGTGTTCCAACTAACATTAGTCCTGAAGCATTCTTAAAGATGGTCTTTCCGGCAGGCGTGACATCTGTCTACAGATGCACCAGACCTGTAGGTGATACGCGAGTCCCTACTGAAAGCGTCATCGTTACTTTTGCTGGTCTCACACGCCCCTCTGAGCTGAAGGCTTAGCCTTATCTATTCCGTGTAGAGGCATTGACACCTCGCCCACTGCAATGCCGTAACTGCTGGCGATTTGGACAGAGCGCTAATGCTTGCAGATCCTCATTGCGATGTGCGAATTGCGGTGGGGCACATGCCGCATCAAATTGTCAGGTAGAAAACTGCAGGTGTTGCCTATGTGATAGAACACACACAGCCACGAACAATAGCTGCCCTGCTCGAGAACGTGACACACAAATTCTATATATAATGGAGAAACGCCGTTGTTCTCGGTCTGAGGCAACTTCCTTCATTAAAGAGCGCGAAGTGGGGTACGCTGCTGCTACGTCACACCAGTGTAGGTCAATTGAGGCGACGGTCGCTTCCGCAGTGTCGGCAGCGATAGATAAGGCCATGCCGATGATTATGGAACGGCTTTTCAACACCTTTGCTGAAGGTCTGACCGAGATGCTCGCTGCCAGGTTAAACAGCCTTATTCCCTCCTTTGCTGCACACACTGTCACGGTCCAGGGTGAAGTTGAGCACTTCGACAATGAACAAAATAATCGGCGTCAAGAAAATGTTACCCCTGAAACGCTCATCAGCACTCAGTCGCCGACCCCTGCTGGGCCCAGTGGGTCGTTTGGTGACATGAGGCTTGGTAATATTGTCACAATGCAGAAACAGCAGCAGTCGAATCCAGGAAACTCACTTTAATTGTACCAGAACACTGGCAAACTGATCGGAAGAGAACCTCGTCTTCTTCTCTCGCTGCGCGTGTTCTTCGTTGCTCTCTTGGCGCTGCTTATTCAATGTGGCATTTGCCCCCCTCCAGAGAGCAGCGTCCCGATGCTCTTCTACAAAAGACGTTGGAGTATATGCATGATGTAAATCAGTCCGAAAAGTAGGGCTTCATTCGCACAACGTGCACGATTTCTGGTTTTTGCTGGCGAGTTGTCGATGGGCGGTCAGGAACGACCACGTAATTAACGTCGCTCAGGCGTTGTAAAACTGTGTAGGGGCCAAAATACTTCTTCAGCAATTTTTCGGACAGTCCCCGGCGGCGGATAGGACTCCATACGCAGACTTTGTCGCCAGCCCGATAGCCGACATGTCGGTGTCGCAGATTATAACGTTGGGCGTCATAATTTTGCTGCTGGGTAATTCGTACGCGCGCAAGCTGCCTCGCTTCTTCTGCTCGTTGGGTAAAAGATGCAGCGTCCAAATCGATGTCATTGCAGTCGTGCAGTAACATGGCGTCAAGCGTCGTCGCCACTTCACGGCCATGAAGGAGACTGAACGGCGTTCTTTGTGTAGTCTCTTGCTGCGCTGTATTATAGGCGAACGTGATGTACGGTAGAATGTCGTCCCAGTTCTTGTGATCCACGTCAACGTACATACTCAACATGTCGGCAAGAGTCTTGTTGAGGCGTTCTGTTAAGCCGTTGGTTTGTGGATGATAGGAAGTGGTTTTCCGATGGGCTTTTCCACTGAGCTCAAGCACTGTCTTCAGGAGCGCGGCCGTGAAAGCGGCACCTCGATCCGTTATTACGATTGTTGGAGCACCGTGCCTCAGGACGATATTTTCTACGAAAAATCGTGCGGTTTCAACGGCGGTGCCACTTGACAAAGCCTTTGTTTCCGCATAGCGCGTAAGATAATCAGTGGCGACTATTACCCACTTGTTGCCAGCATGGGAAGTCGGATATGGTCCAAGGAGATCCATTCCGATTTGGGCAAAAGGTACCGTGGGCACTTGAATTGGTTGTAATAGTCCAGCTGGTTTTAACGGTGGCGATTTTCGTCGTTGGCAATCGAGGCACGTGCGCACGTAATGCTTCACAATAGCTGGAAGTCTTGGCCAGTAGTATTTCTGTTGGATTCTTGCCAATGTGCGTGTGTATCCGAGATGACCAGACGTTGGCTCATCGTGGCAAGCACAAAGTATCTCCTCACGAAGTGACGTCGGAACGACAAGTAGGTGGGTGCTTCCTCTGGGGGAAAAGTTCTTATAGAGAACACCACTACGTAATCAGAATGACGGCAGGCTCCTTGCAAATCTTCTAGGGACGGTTGTTGTCCGGTCATTCAAAAATTCAATAAGAGGAAGCAACTCACTGTCTTCTTTCTGCTTGCACGAAATCGTAGTGGTGTCAACGACTCCTACAAACGCCATGCTCTCATCGTCTGTGTCATCGTCGCGCTTAATCGGTGACCTTGATAAGCAATTGGCGTCGGCGTGCTGCCGTCCGGACTTATACACGACCGTCATATGAAACTTTTGAAGGCGTAAGCCCTACCGTGCGAGCCGACCAGACGGGTCTTTCAAGTTGGTCAGCCAGCAGAGGGAATGATGGTCGCTGACTACGTGGAAGGAACGACCATAGAGGTACGGACGAAACTTCATAACCGCCCATACGACAGCAAGACACTCTTTTTCCGTTGTGGAGTAGTTGGACTCGGCGCGGGAAAGCGTCCTACTAGCATATGCGATCACTCGCTCGGCTGAGTCTTGCCATTGGACGACTACAGCGCCTAAACCCACGTTGCTGGCATCTGTATGGACCATGGTACGAGCATCCTCATCAAAGTGAGCAAGCACAGGCGGAGTCTGCAGGCGTTGTCGGAGATCGTCAAATGCCACCTGTTGATCGTCGCCCCAAGTGAACGAAATGTCTTCTCTTGTGAGTCGTGTTAACGGCGTGGCTATGTGGGAGAAATTGGCAATAAACCTTCGGTAGTACGCGCATAGGCCAAGGAAACGCCTGACTGCTTTCTTGTCTTTTGGTACCGGAAATTTTCTGACGGCCGCAATCTTATCGGGATCAGGTCGAACACCTTCATGGCTGACCACATGGCCTAAAAATTGAAGCTCCTTGAAGCCGAAGTGACACTTCTCGGGTTTCAGTGTCAGGCCGGCAGAACTTATTGCCCTGAATACCGGTAGCAGCCTGCTCAGGTGTTCCTTAAATGTTTTTGAAAAAACAATGACGTCGTCCAGATAGACCAGACATGTCTGCCACTTAAGGCTTGACAGAACGGTATCCATCAGTCTCTGAAATGTTGCGGGGGCTGAGCACAATCCAAATGGCAAGACTTTAAACTCATAAAGCCCGTCAGGCGTTACAAAAGCCGTTTTTTCTCTATCTCGCTCGTCGACCTCAATTTGCCAATTTTGAGGTCCATTGACGAAAAGTAGCGTGCATACCTCAGCCTGTCGAGTGAATCATCAATCCGCGGTAATGGGTATACGTCTTTCTTTGTCACACGGTTCAGCTTGCGGTAGTCGACACAAAATCGCAAGCTTCCGTCTTTCTTTTTAACCAGCACTACCGGCGATGCCCAAGGACTTCTGGACGGCTGTATGACGTCATCATCGAGCATTTTCTTCACTTGTTCTTGGATTGCTTCACGCTCTTTCGGTGCTACGCGGTATGGGTTCTGTCGTATTGGCCTTGCCGTCTCCTCCGTTATTATCCGATGCTTCGTCAGTGGCGTTTGACTGACCCTCGAGGTTGATGAAAAACAGTCTTTGAACTGGTGCAAAGATCTACTAGACGCTGTCTCTGCGCTGGTGACAAATCCGAGTTACGTCAATAGGTGGTGGGGCTGACGTGGCTTGCGGCTCGTCCTGTTGTACTACACAGCACTCGCGGATTTCGGTGATCTCGTCGAAGTAGGCAACTGTAGTGCCTTGTGTAATGTGTCGTCGCTCGTTGGTAAAATTCGTCAACAGAACCTCTGCTTCACCGCACACAACATTGACGATACTTCTGGCAATTGCAACACCACGAGAGAGTAGGAGCGTCAATACTTGTTCAGCGATTCCTTCTCCAGTATTCTGCTCGCTGCACGTTACTGAAACAAGGCGGCACGATAACGGAGGTACGGTCACATCGTCAATGACTCGTAGGGACTGTCGGTGTAGCGCCGCGCTTTGATCCGCTGAAAAGGTCAGTACACCGTCCGGAATATTGATGATGGCACCATATTTACGCAAGAAATCCATCCCCAAGATTGCCTGTTTGCAACACTCAGAAAGGATAACAAAAGTTGCGACGAAGGATGCATCCCCTATCTTCATTCTTGCGGTGTACTTTCCGGTAGGTGTGAGTAGCTGCCCCCCAGCTCCGCTAATCTGCGGTCCTGTCCATTCCATTCTAACCTTCCTGAGCGTGTCTGCCAGACTCTCACTCATTATTGAGAAGTCCGCGCCAGTGTCGACCAATGCCATGACGTCATGTCCGTCAATTGTAATTGCAACTTCGGCAGTAACAACCCTATCTTTCGTCGATTCATTGAAAATGTGTCTCTCTTCGCTCGGCAGTAATGGAGGATTTTCAGCACTTCGATGATTCGCAACTTTCCCCCCTGAGGTCGCTGCTTTTAGTTTCCCCGGCGTGGACTGGGAGATCTCCCTCTTGGCATGTGAGTGGTGCTCCGTCTAGAAGATGGAGAATAACGCCCAGGAGAGGGTGAGCGTGACCGAAACCCAGGAGGAACATCCCGCGGGGTCATGACATTCGTGTCGACGTCAGGTGTTCCGTTGAAATGGCGGCGAGGAACCGTAGAAGGAAACCCTTGGTACCCTGCGGCGCGATGCGGGCAATACCGAACGGTGTGGCCTGCTTCCCCACAGTGAAAGCACAGGGGCCTATGATCAGGGGTACGCCAGATGTCAGTTTTGCGAAGTGGTGGCCGCCTCGGCATCGAAGTTTCTCTGTAGTACCAAGGCGCTGTCGGCGGATGTTGCTGGTAGTACTGATGTGGTGTCGGCACGTTCGCTGGCTGTCGGCGGACTACGTCTGCATAGCTTGTCCTGGGAGTGCTCGTGTTCGGCTCAAGAAGCGAGAGCGCTTGCCTGATCTCCTGGCGTACAACTTCCGTTACTGAAGCGATCGCGCAGTCGTTCGGTTTGGCGACGAGTTTCTTGACCTCTTCTTGTACGATTTCTCGTATTAGTTGGCGCCAAGAACCTTCGTCGGGTGTTGTTGCTGTGCTCGTGGCTGCCGCGCTGATCGGTGCACCGTGGGTTGGGCGGTCATACTGGCGATAACGTAGATGCTGCGCGCGTTCGATAGATGTCGCCTCCTTAGAGAATTCATCCACACTTGTAGGCGGGTTTCGTACGAGACCAGCGAACAGCTGCTCCTTAATGCCCCGCATGAGGTGGCTAACCTTTTTGGCTTCGGGCATATTAGGATCTGCTCGACGAAATGTCCGCGCTATGTCCTCAACAAACATCGTAACGGATTCATTTGGTTTCTGAATCCGTGACTCGAGGAGACGCTGTGCGATCTCTCGTCTTTCAGTGCTCGCGAACGTGTCGAGGAACTTCTGCCGGAACTCGTCCCAAGACGACCACACGCGATTCGTGAACCATGTTCGGGCTCCGTCTTGAAGCGGAAAAAAAGGTAGCCCAATTTCTGTGTGGTGTTCCAACCATTAACATTCGCTGTGTGCTCGAATTCCTCGAGCCAGTCATGTGCATCCTCACATGCGTTTCCGTGGAAGTCAACCGGAAGTCGAGGGTTCAAAACAGTCACCTGTGTCGTGCTTGGGCTGGACATGTTGGGGCCAGTGCTTCCAGGCGCCGTCATGCTTTTTGGCACAGTCACGCTTTCCGGCAATGGACCAAACTCCGGGCTGAGGCCTAACAGGCGCCGGCTGCTGCGGTGAACGGGGGTGTCGATGCGCGGAAGTCTTTCTTGACCAGATGCGGGGCTGTTGTCAGGCGTCCCGAACATGTACCCAGCTCTTCCACCAGTGTCACAATGCAGAAACAGCAGCAGTCGAATCCAGGAAACTCACTTTAATTGTACCAGAACACTGGCAAACTGATCGGAAGAGAACCTCGTCTTCTTCTCTCGCTGCGCGTGTTCTTCGTTGCTCTCTTGGCGCTGCTTATTCAATGTGGCAATATCACTCATAAACGACACAATGGTCCATTGTCTCCAACCGATTCGCCATTGTCAAAACCAAAAAAAGTTATTACTGATACCAACAATGAGCAGGAGGTTTTGCGTTCTGCAGTAGAGTCAACTATACTAAGTCCATCATAGCGCCTGTAAAAGTTCTTCAGTGGAATTGTCGCTCCGTATCTTCAGCTTACAAAGATCTTATTTATCTCATACAGCAAACAAATCCTTATATAATTTTACTTCAAGAGTCTTGGCTTTCAGTAAACCAAACATTTACTCTGAAATATTTTCGAACTTTTAGACTGGATCGGCCAGGTAGAGGAAGTGGATTATTGGTTCTAATATCTTCAAAAATGTGTCATCATGTTACTGTAACTTTTGAACAAATTTGTCCGGATTGTGAGTTGTTAGGAATAGATTGTTTGTTACCTGACTCCAACAGGATTACAGTGATTAATGCGTACTTTCCGAATGGAGTAAGATGCACAGATCACCTAGATTGTGTTATCAAGAATTTTTCGTCAAATTCAATTTTATTGGTTGGGGATTTTAACTCGCATCACACTTCTTGGGGGCTTAAAACAGATGGCTGTGGCAAAACATTGTGAAATTGGTTGCAGGATAATAATTTTCACTGTCATAACTCTGGACAAGTTACCTTTCTACGCGGGATAAGCTCATCAACATTACACCTAACATTTTCGTGTGGCCAGTTTATGATTTCATCGTGGGAAGCGTTTGATAATAGGACGAGTAGTTATCATGTACCAATTACCTATGAAATAATGCTACCACAACTTACCTCTGCTATCCGGCAACAACGGTTCACCAACTATAAAATTTATAAAACTGTTTTAAGCTCCGCGCTCTTGTCATTGAGAGGACGCGTCGGACAGCAACGAGCTGCTTCAGTCGTAGCGTGTCTAAGTGACTCTATCCAGCCGGCAGAGTTTTCTGTTAAGTACGGTAGCCCACCGTCAAATTCAGCTTGGTGGAATGAAGATTGTATGCTTGCGTATAGGCGACGTAAGGCTGCTTGGAAAAGTTTATGCCACAAACATACTCCGAAAAATTGGGTTGACTATAAACTCCACGCAGCGCTGTTTAAACGTACAGTTGCAATAGCTAAAGATAAACACAATTCTGACTTACATTCGCGTTTATCAAAACCTCATAAAAGATCTGCCCTGTACAGGTTTCTACGGAACAAAAAGTCGACGCAGGTACCAGCATATTCGCATTCAGTAGTGCTGTCTCCTAAAGAGACAACAGATTTGTTAGAGGGCACCGCGAAAGGAGTTCAACCGCGTTTCGGTTCGTCATGATTGAGACCTGTGACTTTAAAAAGCGCAACCTCGGACTTTCGGGAAGTCACTATGGCTGAACTGGCAGATGTCATACTAACTGTAAAGCAAGCGGCTCCCGGTTCAGATCAGATTACAAACTCTATGATTAAATTGATATTTCATACCCATCCCGAGGAGCTTTTGAATATTGTTAGCTGCTGCTTACAGCACACATGGATTCAAAGCGCATGGAAAATTGCTAAAGTTGTGTTGCTGCGAAAAAATCCAAGCCTCGCATATGTCCTGGATAACATTCGGCCGATTTCGCTTACTTCAAACCTAGTTAAAATAATTGAAAAAATTCTTCATAGAAGGCTCAGTGAATTCATCGCTCATCAGGACATCCTTTTTCCAAGGCAAGTACGATTTTGACAGGAGTGCTCTATATGGTCGGCTCATGTTGATTTCGAAAGTAGAATTCGCCTTGCAAAAGTATCTGGTGAGCTTTCTGCATTAGTCACGTTAGATATCGCAAAAGCCTACGATGGTGTGGAATACAGTACATTAATTTCATGATTAGTGGACTGCGAGGTTCTCAAGTACATTATACCTTGGGTTCAGGAATTTCTCTTTGAGAGACAATTCTTTTGTCGCCACGAGGGAATTACTTCTGCCTCATATAAGCAAACAAGAGGTGTTCCGCAAGGATCAGTCCTGTCACCTCTTTTATTTAATATATTATTATCATCTATTCCCGTTCATAAAAATGTTCCTCTTTACGTCTACGCCGATGATATTGTTTTTTTCTCGTCATCCCGAGATATCAATAGTTTATATCAAATCTTGCAGGCATATTTGAGTGAGCATGAGGTATGGCTTGGTGGGCTGTCTTTTTCACTTAATGTTAGTAAATGTGCTCTGCTTGTATTCCCTCAATCCGTTCCCGTATTTCTTTCACTGCATTATCGAAATGATCCGATTCCACAAGTAACAGCGCTAAAATATCTTGGTATTGTTTACGTGGACAATTTAAATTGGCAGCAAAAAATAGAATCAAACACCTGTAAAGCAGAAAGCGCCGTAGGATTGCTCCGCCGGTTTTGCAATAAGAATTCAGGGATGCGCAGGGATACGTTACTTATGATATACAAACTTTAGGTACGCCCAATTCTGGAGTTTGGCTGCGTTCTGTTTTCTGGAAGTGCTGAGTACAAAGTAAGACCCCTTATATTGCTAGAAAGGCAAGCTCTGCGGCTGTGTCTCGGGCTACCTAGGTGTGTCGTGAATAGCGTGCTTTATTTAGAAGCTAGAATCATTCCACTTGATGCTAGATTTCGACAGCTTACTGTGCAAACATTTTTGAAACTTTACGATGCACCCCTCTTCTGTTCTCAGACAGTTTTCATCAAACATCCAGCTTCTTTCTTTCAGCGCCCGTGGTTTCGTTATCAAAGACCCCAAGTCATTTTCGTCGAGTCTCTGTTATCAAATCTTCACGTTTCCCTCTGGCATTTAACTCCCCAAACCCAATGCTCGGTGCCAGTTGACTTAATTTTAGATGATATACTTTCGAAACATGCCAAGTTACTTCCAAAGCATGTTTTGGAGGGCCTCCTTCAAGACCATCTAAGTCATTTTCCTAAATACGTAGTAATTTCGACGGACGCAACGCAAAATCTTCAGAAGGCTGGAGTAGGTATTTTTTCTCATCAGCTTAATTGGTCTTTTGCGCTCCGATTGCCTGACTTCACACCAATTTATCTCGCAGAATTCCTGGCTATTACATTGGCTCTTCGAAAACTAAATTATCAGCAATCAAAAGCTATTATTATTTCGGATGCTTTGTCTGTATGTACACATCTAACGTCCGCAAAGAAGTCTCCTCTTCTCAGGATATTTTGGTCTCTCGTACCGCATAGCCTATCAGAAGTTCGGTTTATTTGGGTCCCCGGGCATGCTGGAATTGAACTAAATGAAATTGCTGATTCGCTCGCTTCGGCATCTTTAAATTTAAATTTCCCGGTGGTGCTAGTAGCTCCACAGTTTCCTTTTATTACTTCCGAACAATTCAAACGCCTGTTAATCTTAAAAATCAACGAAACGTCACTTCTACAATCTGAAGAATTTCGGCACTTGCAATTCACATGGAACACCGCAAAATGCCTTTCCCGTATGTGAGGTGACCCTCACAAGCTTTCGCTGTAGAGTTCCTCTGTTAAATTTTTATCTCAACAAATCAGGATTTTCATTAACTAGCCTATGTGTAGTTTGCAATGAACCGGAAACAATAGATCACTTTCTTCTCACATGCCGCCGCTTCGCCTCACTGCGCCGAATAATTCTTGAAGGACCGATTGGTATGCTCGGATTGCCAGTCAATACATCCTCCCTATTATCGTTTGGAGCCAGTCAGTTGGGTGTGGGCCGCAGTGCTATTCTGTCAGCGCTACATAAATTCATTCAGGCAACCGGAAGGATACGCTGCTAGTGGTACTGCCAGATATATCCAATTCTTTCTCCCCCTTCCTCATTCTTGTAAATTTGTTTTATGTATTCTGATTTATCACATTCTTCTGCAATTTTTTCACGTTTTTTCAAAGGAACATTATTATTCTTTCTATCTAATTCCTCTTTATTTTTTTAGCAAGCGTTGTAAAAATGATCTATCAAGAGGTACTGTGTGGCTAATGCCCCATGTGGGTATGAGCCAAGATCCCCTAGGAGACAAGACAAGACAAGGTGGCACGAAGGCGACAACAAGAAATCAAGAAGAAGAGAAGAAGAAGGCACGTGCGATTACGAGACAACTGTGCGCCAATCAGCTGATGACCAGTGGTGGCCCTTAGAGGTGGCGTGCCACGATTGGGCCACGTGCGACCATTACGTGGCAGTAGGCTGTGTGGCTGGGGACAAGCCGGAGCAGCGGCAGACGGGAGACAGCGGGCTGAAGCGTCCGACGCAGGCGATCCAGGTTCCGGCCAGGGAACGCGGCTGTCCATGCTACTGTCGCCCAACTACCAGCTAGGGCGGCATTGCCGGCACGAGTACTGCATCTCGGGGCGCGGCCTGGCCTGCTGTTCTCTTTCTTGCCGAGGGCATCGCAGATCTCGGCGAGGCGTCTACACGGTCAACCGTTCGACACAGCGATGAACGTGGCCTGGCTAATGGTCACGGTTGCGTCGAGCATCGCGTCTCGGCGCACGCTCTTCGCTGGACGGGCTGGCCACTCCCCGCATGGAGCATCGCGTCTCCGATGCGGGGTGACCGCGCCGTAGCCGCACCCATGCCATCAAGCGCTGGTGTCACCAGAGCTTCGCACAACGGCAAGGGACGAGTGAGACGTTCGGCCGGGCGAGACGCGGGTGTGTGTTCGGAGGACCACGGAGCCGGGCGAGGTTCAGGGTGGCCGAAGATCTAGGTGCCAGGGGAGTTCTGGCCGAATCGAGGATCGCTGAGCGGTGCCGAGCCGTACCGAGCGACGCGCAAGACTCGGATGTGGGCCGCGAGCTCATGAGCTGCAGTGTGCACCCGAGGGTACGTGGCGGTGCCCTGGCCAAGAGGAAGGAACGTGGGAAAAGAGAGCTCGAGGGTTGAGGCCACGAAGGCAGACGAAGCAGTGCGCCGCTCGAGAGGACGAGTTCCTGGCAGCGTTCCTGAGCCGGACGTGGGACCCGTACGTGTCGGCCAGGTCGAGCTCCGGTGTGTCGGTTCGAAGTCGAGTCCGTCGTCCTGTACAAGGTCCAAGGACGGGGCCTGCTGAACAGCTCCTGCCGTGGTGCAGTGGCCGCGAGCAGGTTCGTGGGCGAGGCCTACCGGATGAGGTCCTCGTGAGCCGTGGCCTGATCGTGGATCTCGGGAGTTGCGACCCAGGCTGCTGGGTTGGTCGCGACGTCCGATTCAACGGTGCTGCACACGGTAGCGCATCCGAGTGCGGTCAGCCGTTCCAGCCGTGCCACCTTTGGCCTCGCGCACGTCGACGACCACGTCATGTCGGGACGACGGGGACCCAAACTGCGACGTTCCCATTCATGGACCAGGAAGGGCACAAAACCGAGAAAAAGGTGGGCCTGTACAAGTAGGTGTTTCCGCCGCACCCGACGCTGGCCTTCATCGGGCTGCTGCAGCTGCTTGGGGGCGTGTTCCCCGCGCAGGAGGCGCAGAGCCATTGGTTCGCGCAGCTCATCAACAATAAAGTGTCACTTCCTTCTCTAGTGTGCAATATAAAGCTTCTTTTGTTCGCATCAATTGTTGATGTTAATCCTTTTTCGTCCGCTATCGACATAGTTACGAACGTCCTTAACCATCACACCTGAGTACCTCTGTCGAGTGACGCGCATTCGTATAGCGTTCCTTAATTTCTCGATTCCTGCATAGTCGCTTTCGGGCTTAAACCGAACACTGTGACCGGTTCTAGATGACTGAAAGGTTAATAGTTCGCGCTAGAGCAGAGCAGCCGTGCTCTAGATGAACGTAACGTTCATTTTCGGAATAATTGTCACTTCATTCTATAGGGCATCACGGAGCAGCCAATAGAAGTGTGCAAGCCAATAAACAGATCTGCATATCAGGGTCACTTGGCATTAATGACTCTGAATTACCTCGTGAGAGATATCGTTAGAAATAAATCCGAAAACTTGAAAGCTCGAAATCAGACATCACAAGACGGAGAGGGATGCCCAAGTTGTGCTCTTTTCGTTTTTTATTTGGTTTCATAATTTGCGCCCTTGATTTTAAAGAATAGAAAGTGAGATGAAACTGTTATGAGCTGCTAGATATAGGCACTGCGCGCTATTTCAAAACGAAAACTTTTTATTTTACGCTTACAGATTAGATAGCGCAGCTGAGATTTGATATACGTGGCTTTTATTTTTTTATACAGTACTCTTCATATGACCGCGACTTCTAAGTCCGCGTTCAATAGCCACCCTGTTCCTCCCAACGTTACTAGACTACGTTCAGTTTTCAAACTCTCCGCAGCCGCCATATATCGCGGGTTCCCCGTGTCTTGGCTAGCCGCCAGATGGCGAGTGCACCGCAAGCAGCTCTACGCGAGCGCATCTCTCGTACTGGCGAACACGCTCGGCTCGGTTGCGTGCAATTGCAACAGGTGCTTTCTCTGATGTACCTTTTTAATAATTTCATGGTTTCGTGTTTAGGATATCGACAGCAAAAGTTTACCGATTACGAAAATCACCGCTGCTCTTTCCCGGGATTGCGCTGTTGAGGCGCGTCATGAGCTCCAGCAGCCTTGGACGTCCGCTAAGCTCCGTTAAGAGCTGTTGGAAGCTGTTGCATTCTCGCGCATTTAGTAACGAGCCTTGATGAAGATTCCCATTAGATTTCGTTATCGCCATCATGACGCCAGCCTCGTTCCTAAGCAGATTTCCCTTTTAGTTCCGAATGACTCGCCACCGTATCTAAGCAGTAACTGTTTTAAAAACTCGCTACACATACGTGCGATTCAAGTTAGCTGTTCTGCGTAGAAAAAGCCTGTAATATATTTTTGGCTAAGTACTCTTAATCACAGAAGCAGCCATTAGGTAACAACGAGCATGCCGATTGGTGTACATAATGTAAATTGACATAATTAAATCTAAGGCCCCTTATACGACATATACACTCTCTTAGCACTTTATTTTGAGATGAAAAAAAAAACCAATACTGTTCTCGTCCATCCGAGCACCACATTCGCAAGGATAACGTTGATGTTTACATGAGCTTAGCTCGCTTGTGGGCCGACTTGCACATTCAAGGCACGTTCTCGTAAGAACCGCGCATAAAGATGCATATGTGTCACCGAGTAAAATTTCATGATCCAGGTGGTGAACTCCTCAAAGTTCACCTGACCTCCAACACGCACAAGATCATTTTTGCCGAGTTCTACGATATTCCAAAACAGGTCTTCGAACACCTCCTTGGATTGCGTTTTTTCTTCAATGGCGCTCTCAATTCCTGAAAGTAGACACGTCAGGGCACTTGAAGGTGGCTGCTGAGCGCCGGGTACATATGATCGTATTTTGGTCAGGATTGCCGCCGTTAAAACATTGCAGGTTCTCGCGAGTTTGCGTACACAGTCAGTAGAAGTGTAGAATTTCCCTGCTTTTTTCACGACATACGCCGCAAGATACATAAAAGCGCATCTCTTGCGACAGGGCCGTTGTAGCTTTGCTGGAATTCATCACCAGGTGGGTACTGTCGCAACTGTAACTACAGAAGGATTCCAGCCAGCCTTTCTTCTCGAGCCTGCTTTCGACTTGCCTCATCGACTGCTTGTCGACTTGCCTGCATCAAGGCTTCTCTCAACTAAGACGAGTAAGCAGGCAGGTTGGGGAAATTCTTCGGAACAGCACCATCCATGAGGATTCATTTGCCACATGGCGTTTCGACAACAGTTCCACTGACGACATGCACGTAGTTCTTGCAGATATTTTGCTCGTAAAAATGGACGTCGACAACCTTGAACTACTTCGAAAGTTCTTTATCAGCGCGCGGAACGGTCCTGTTCTATGCGGAGTGAAGTGTCTCGTCGCTGGGAGCGGTGAAGAAAGGCCGGCCTGACCTATCGATGTCCGTCGCATAGCCGCTCGTGCACCCAGGGACACAGCACGCTGGCATCGTTCACTTTTTTACCACTGTCATCAGTACACGGCTGGGCCAAACAAAGGTCCCAAAACCGAGCAAAATACGCACGAACATACAACACCCGACCACGCGCGCAGCCGCGGGGAGACTACATTGCCGCTTCTCCGCGCCACACTGGCCAAGCAAGATGGAACAGCAGCGCCACTGAATGGGACGATCGGTGGCCAGTCCATGCAGTCACGCGAGTTTCGAAAACTGAACATAGTCTAGTAACATTGGTTCCTCCTACGCGCACATAGAAATCAACCAGGATCTACGCCTTCTATCGACACCAGCACCGTGGCGTTGAAAGTGCGGGCGACGTATAAAAAAGTATTAAAAAACCATGGTACTTGCAACGCCAGATGCCATAAGCTAATATGAAGCGCTGGTGCTCGCGAGGATGGTACCTCTCACTGACCTCCATTAAAAAGGCTGGACGACGCTTCCCCGCTCTCCAACGTGGGTGCTTGTGATGCCGCCAGAAGGTCCCTTCGCTGTCCCGGAAGCTAGCGTCTTCTGGGCGTTTTAGGCGGGTAATTCAAATCTTATCTGGTGGTTGTTGTGATCGCATGTTTTGTGTTTTTTATAATACAACATTCCGACGATCATCCAACGCAACAAGAAAAAGCACATACGCTGTAGGGGCACCGTTCGAATACGACGGAGCACTGTAACTAAGACTAGTGCATACAACAAACCCTAAGAGCAGGCTTCACTTAGAACGCTGATCAACGCTAGACGAAAAAGCACAGACGCTGTAGCAACGCCATTCTATTACGACGTAACGTGCAACCTTACAATTCCTCGTCAGTCAGGCAACAGAAAAAAATTGTCACACATATTTTTTTTACCAGAAAAGCAATGAATTTAATGGTTGCCAGGAGGGCAGCGCTTCTGCCAAGATAAAGAGCACTGCAACCACAATTGACGTTTTACCAACATAATTGTGATTTTAAGAAGTCATCATTATCATCAGCATCATAATCATCATCAGCCTGACTACGTCCACTGCAGAACAAGGGCCTCTCCCATGTTCCGCCAGTTAACCTGGTCCAGTGCTTGCTGCTGCCAATTTATACCCACAAACTTCTTAATCTCATCTGCCCACCTAACCTTCTCTCTCCCCCTAACTCGCTTGCCTTCTCTGGTAATGCAGTCAGTTACCCTTAATGACTAGCGGTTATCCTGTCTAGGCGCTACATGCCTGGCCTATGTCCATTTTCTCTTCTTGATTTCAACAATGATATCCTTAACCTCCGTTTGGTCCCTAATCCACTCTGCTCTCTTCTTGTCTCTTAAGGTTACACCTACCATTTTTCTTTCCATTGCTCGCTGCGTCGTCCTCAATTTAAGCTGAACCCTCTTTGTAAGTCTCCAGGTTTCTGCTCCTTAGCTAAGTACCGGCAAGATACAGCTGTTTTATATCTTCCTCTTAAGGGATAAGAAAGAGAGCAGCGCTTTGAGATAGGTAATAGTGCACTTAAAATTGTAAAAGACTATGTCTACTTAGGGCACGTAATAACCGCGGAGCCGAACCACAAAATTGAAGTAACTAGAAGAATAAGAATGGGGTGGAGTACCTTTGGCAAGCACTCTCAAATTATGACAGGTAGATTGCCACTATCCCTTAAGAGGAAGATTTTAAAAAGTAGGTTCGTGTTAACACCTCGCATGGTTCTATGGTAGAATAGTTGACTCTGGGGTTCAATTCTTGCTGGGACTTCGACATTTATTCTTTGCATCGTCTTGTAAGCACTACCGATGTTAGCTTTATTTGAACACAAACGCGTCAAAATTTCCCATGCTCTCGCCATTTTGGAGAGGATATCAAGTGTCAATCACCTGTGGCACATACCCAATCTCGGGTATGTGCGGCTGTCTGGCGGAAAGTGTTGCGCTACGTAAGCGACGGATTATTCATGTCTCGGCCAGCGTGCCGTATTAGTCAAACCATCTTCCCCCTCATACTAATTTGGTTCACTCCAAGTTAAGGGGACCATGTGAAGGTGTGCTATAGCATTGGCTCTATAAATGAATCAAGAGAAGTATTAGTAGAGTTCAAAGACCGTATTAATTTCCGGATCCTGAATACCTTTTTGACCGACGAAGGAAATGACTTCCCTGTCTTGATTATCATGTCTGTATGCATCATTTACTTTTGTCGTCTACTCCCGTCACGTGATACCAAATTTGGTATATGTGGAGCCATCGAAATGGACACGAACACGATATAGGAGTACAATATATATATATGCCTCCTATCGATTCGAGACGGAGGGATGCCGGACGCGCTGAAACGCACATTCGTCAAACCAACGCAGCGCGCGCCTGCGAGTATATGGCAGGACCGGCGCCTGGCGTGGCAACGCCAGCGTGCCACGACGAAACGAACGCCGGCGCGCATGCGTACCTGGTCACGTCGAAGTGAATTGGCGCCTCGACTGTGGCATGTAGTCATGTTCTCACATAAAACGCCTCTTATGATTATCATATTTGCGCTTGTCACATACCTTTGTCCTTCATTGACGTCACGTATTACCAAATTTGGCATATGTAGAGCTAGCGAAACGGCCGCGAGCTTATCATGAGCGCAGCATGTAGTCACGTTGTTACATGACACGAATTTCATGTTTATCATGTTTGCACTATAGTGCAAACATGATAAATTGTGGCAAACAACTAGATAAATATGATAAATTATGATAAATTGTGGTAAACAAGATAAATTATGATAAATATGATAAACATTATAAATTATGGCAAACAAACCATTCATTTTTCCGGAATTTATTTTCGGAATAGTTTACCTTGCGACATTAAAGTATGCCGTTCCCTGAAGGTAATTAAATCGAAGTTAAAAAATCATATTATGTCAACTAACTAGCCTGTTTTGCTGTTTTCTAATTGATTCCTGTTCACTGTGAGTTGCATTCTGTAATCACCTATCATTGAAGTTAGCGCGTTATTCTTGCTTTTAAATGGTTTCGGTGAGATTACAAGGGTATATTCTTACTTTATTTGTTTCAATTGCATTTTACTGTAGCTCTGTCTCCCTGCTATGTACATCTAAATCATTCTCAATTCTACATTGTACAAGAGGTCCCCTTGCAGTCTCTTACTATGGGACCTCTTTCTGCATATCATGCACAAGTATTCTTCTTTATAAACACAATACAATAAGCACAATAAAACCTTCTGTTCTGTCAGATAACTTCGTCATCCTTTCACGTTCCGTAATACCAAATTTGGTGTATGGACGCTAGCGTAATGGCCGAGAGCGCATCATGAGCATGGCATGTCGTCATGTTGTTACATCTCACGCATGCCATAATGTTTATGCTAGGGTCATTCGCTTGTGCTCGCCATGAAATCATGTCATACCATACCAATTCTGCATCATGTCATGTGAATGAAACCACCACAGAGCAGCAAGACCATGAAATTCAAATCATGAGGTTCATGACATACATATCATGATTTTCGTGTTATGACTACTCAGATATGCTCGTCATATAGTCGTGTTATGCCATACCAAGCTTGGTATCGATACCATAATCCAAACGGCCAGGAGAGCTAAAAGTCGTAGGCAGCTTGATAGATAGATAGATAGTTAGATAGTTAAATGGTCAGATAGTTAAATAGTAAGATAGTTAAATAGTTAAATAGTTAGATAATTAGATAGTTAGATAATTAAATAGATAAATAGTTAAATAGTTAAAAAGTTGGATAGTTAGATAGTTAGATAGTAAGATAGTTAGATAGATAGTTAGATAGTTAGATAGATAGTTAGATAGCTAGATAGATACTTAGATAGTTAGATAGATAGATAGATAGATAGATAGATAGATAGATAGATAGATCGATAGATAGATAGATAGATACGCTTTAAGTCAGTTTCAGTTTCGGTTTATTTAGCAACCTTTTTCAGCAATTATGTTAAAGTACATTGATTCAATGTTTTCATACAATCGCAATGGTCAACACAAAACAAAATGTAAATCAGATTTAAAAGTGAGAAAGATGTAGGGACAGGAATTAAAAGCTAATAAAAAGCAGCTTGACGGGATTCCTTACCCTGAGCACATCGGCCGCAGAGTCGTGGTGATATGAAAAAAAAAGAAGTAAAATACAAGCAAGTAAAACAGAAAAAGTACAAGAACACAAAACACAAGCAAGTAAAATATGAAAAAAATTAGCAGCAAACTTCAACTGCAGATATAATGTAAAATCGCAAACACTGTGAAAGAATGCGGCATAATATGGGAGAACAAAGTGAGAAGGAATACAAAAGAACATAATTTATATATATAAAAAACACTACCTTAAAACAGTATGCATAACGAAAACACAAATACCTAAACAGTTCCTGTTTGTACATGCGCATATGAAAAGGCAAAAATGCACTTGTATTCGAACGAATTATCAAATTGAATATGATACTATAAAGTAATACAGTGTGAAAATGAACTTGAGTATAATTTATCACATTCCCAGACTCTCTGGGGTTGTTAATTAAATATTCTTTCCACTGCTTGTTTGTCAGCGTATCAGGTTTAATGCCTTTGTTGTTTAGGTGATTCAAAAAGTTTGGCATGACATGCTTAAGAGTTTTAAAACCGTAATTCGTTCGCGAAAACGGTATTTGCCATGGGTCTCTATTCCTTATGTTGTAAGGTGTTGCGGGTGACTCTTTGAGCTGACACAGTGTCAGAAAATTGGTTTTACTTTTCAAACCATGTTAGTATTTAGCAAAGAGATTGAAATTGTACAGTTGTTCTACTTGGAGCACGTTATATGTTATAGAGTGAGAGAAAGATAAAGATGCA
The DNA here is from genome assembly GCF_043290135.1 of Rhipicephalus microplus. NCBI lineage: Eukaryota > Metazoa > Arthropoda > Arachnida > Ixodida > Ixodidae > Rhipicephalus > Rhipicephalus microplus. Next base: position 18,103,689 of record NC_134701.1, on the reverse strand, counting down.
AGGAAAGGCAGGGAGGTTTACCAGACGCACATCCGGTTTGCTACCCTGCACTCGGGAAGGGATAAAGGGGAGAAAAGAGGTTGCAGAAAGATGAGAAGGTACACACAATCAAGAGCACACTCGGGGAGCACACACAGTCTACAGGCGGTCGCTCAGGTTTGTTGACTTAAGGTAAAGTAGCAGTGCTTTAGTTGCTTTCTGCGCAACTGAGGCAGATGCCCAAGGTCCTAGTATCTTCTGCACACAAAATGGTCCGGGGTCAAGTCGATTCAAAACCATCCGGAGCTGGCATCGCTGTGTGTCGTAGCAAGCGCAGCTGCACAGGACGTGTTCGATGGTCTCTTCAGCTCCGCAGTAGTCGCACGTAGGAGTGTCTGCCATACTAATGCGAAAGGAGTACACCTTTGTAAATGCAACACCCAACCAAAGGCGGCATAACAGTGTCGCATCGGAGCGGGAAAGTTGTGATGGTAGCTTTAGCTTGAGCGAAGGATCCAGTTCATAAAATTGACACCTTTGGAAGCAGGTAGATGACCAGAACGTGCGTGTGAGATCTCGAGCCAGCAGGTAAAGTTGTCTTGCTGCATCATTCCTTGATAGAGGAATCGGGACTACACGGGTTTCTTCATGGGCTGAGCGGGCTGCATCATCGGCTAATTGATTTCCGGTAATACCAATATGTCCAGGCAGCCATTGATATATAATATCATGCCCTCGTGCTAGAGCTTCATGATGGCAACGTCTTATTTCTTGTACCAGTTGGTCATGACTCCTCCAACGCATGGCAGACTGCAAACTCTGAAGCGCTGCCTTCGAATCACAGAATATGACCCATTTTCCTGGACGTTCTTGAACGAGATATTGTAAAGCAGCCCTTATAGCAGCAAGCTCTGATGCCGTAGATGTAGTCATATGCGACAACTTAAACTTGATTGTCATTTCTGCAGCCGGAATTACAGCAGCACCTGATGAGCTGCTGGATGAGACGAACCCATCAGTGTATATCTGCGTTCGGTCTAAGTACAACTCATGTAATAATAGCAGTGTTGCTTGCTTCAATGCTACTCTGGAGTGACTGCTTTTTTTTTGATTCCCGGAATTTCTAGACGTACTTGCGGCTGGTCGAGGCACCACAAAGGACATGCCGTTCTCGCAGCTGGCGTATATCCTGATGGAATGCTGTTTAGGTGCTTGGCTATGACGTCTGAAAACGTAGCAGGTGGTCTTCCGGAAGGTAGAAGGGCCAAGTGGTGGTCGGAGACACGGCTAGCATGTCTAATGTGCGCTCTGAGGCAATCCACAACTATATATGTCCTGACCGGATGGTCTTTGGCAAGCATGATTGTGGCATAGGTAGAAGCGCATCGGGGCAGTCCTTGGCAGATACGCAGTGCCTGACCCTGCAAACTCTCCAATGAATGAGTATTCGATTTGCAAGTGTTAGTCAGTACCGGCAAGCTGTAGCGCAATAGACCCAGAAATAGGGCCCTGTACAGCTGTAGCGTGGAGGCCACAGAAGTTCCCCATGCTTTACCACACAAGAATTTCATGATATGCACAATAGATAGCAGTCTCTTCTTCAAGTACGCACAATGTGGGCTCCACGAAAGACTTCTGTCGATTATTATGCCCAAGAAACAATGCGTCCGTGCATATTTGACACTCTGCCCATTGATGTAAACAGGGTATGGCGTCATTGGTTTGCGTGTAAACGCCATCAACGCGCACTTCACCGTTGATATATTTAGGCCTTGTTTCTGAAGGTAGGCTGTTGTGAGGGTTGCTGCCCGCTGTATTCGTGCACGCACCTGAGGGCGAGTAACTGCAGCACTCCAGAGGCAAATATCATCGGCGTATATGGATAGGCACACCGACTTTGGCAGAACCTTCACCAGACCGATGAGGGCCACATTGAACAATGTGGGGCTTAAAACACCTCCCTGAGGTACTCCGCAGTAGTTGTAATGTTAGACAGTTGTACCCTCATATGTTTGTACAAAGAAACCCCTGCCAGTTATATAATCTTTTATCCATTGAAACATTCGTCCACCAATGCACATTGCTGCGAGAGAAGTGAGGATGGCATCATGAGCTACATTATCATATGCACCCTTCACGTCAAGAAAGAGTGCCACTGATATGCGCTTGCGACTTTTTTCTTGTTGAACAAATGTCGATAAGTCAAGGACACAGTCAATGGAGGAGTGGCCCCGACGAAAGCCTGCCATGCAAGAAGGGTATTTGGTGTATCGTTCCAAGTACCACTCGAGACGAAATAGAACCATTCTTTCCATCACTTTTCCGAGGCAGCTTGCGAGGGCGATAGGGCGATACGCTGTCAAGTCCAATGGTGATTTTCCCGATTTCAAAAGTGGTATTAATCGACTTATTTTCCATTCTCGGGGATCACTGCCGCTGAGGCAGGAGTTGTTGAAGCATGTTAAAAGTTCTTTTCTGGCTTTTTGTCCAAGGTGTCCCAACGCACTATAAGTAATACCGTCAGGACCTGGCGATGACATGCGCTTGGAAGCGACTAACCAACCTTCCAGTTCTTCCATGGTGAACGGAATGTCCATTTCTGGTAATCGCGTCTCAGAAACGATCACGGCGTCGATGCTCTCGTTCATAATATTCCCGGCAACTCTCGTGCTAAATTCTTCAGCCACCTCAAGTTCTGTTTTTTCATGATGGAGTGCCAAAGCTTTAAAAGGGTGCCGTTGTTGTGGAGAGGAGCGAAGACCACGAACTGTTCTCCAGATATATGACAGCAGTTTATGAGGGTCTAGAGATTCGCAGAATGCTTTCCAGCGTTCGCTCTCCAGTTTGTAATTACGTCGTTATATCTTTTTCTGGAGCCGTCTTGCTTCCCTCAGATCGTAAATTGATCTTGTGCGTCTGTATCGTCGTTCAGCACGCCTTCGTATAGCTCGTAGTTTTTTCAGTTCGATGTCAAACTGTGTTACTTTAGACGAAAATGGTAATTTACTTTTGGACGCTTGCATAGCTTCCACTATGGTATTTTCCAGGCTGCAGGCGAGGCCTTCTTGGCAAGCGTTCTCAACACGCGATGCAAACATCGACCAGTCAGTGCCAATTGCAACACCGGAAGAGAAATTTTTTATGATACCATCGATCGTCACGTAGGTGGGTATGTGATCACTCCCATGAGTCTCAATATCGCAAAACCACTTAACTTTGTGAGAGAAGCACCGTGACACCAATGTCAGGTCAAGGCAACTGCCATACGTGAGACCCCGCAGATATGTGGGGGTACCATCGTTCATGATGAAAAGGTCGTGATTGGAAGCAAATGTAACAATGTTTCAACCCCTGGCATTCATCCTAGTGCTCCCCCAAAGCATGTGATTGGCGTTGAAGTCACCGGTGATGATCCAAGGCCCATCGGTTCTCATTAGGATGTCTTTTAATCTGTCGCAGTCAAATCACGATGACGGAGATATATATCCACCAATAAGCGTGAACGAAACTGCATTCTTCTTCACACGAAGACACACGTACTGATTGTCGTCATTTGAACTTATTGGGGGCGAAAGATAAGTCAAGTCTGTGCGAATGTAAACAATTACTTTGCTTCGTTCTTCGCAAGCGGCTGAACAAAAAGCTTCATAACCGGACAATCTATAAGGCGTTGATACGTTTGGTTCACATTTGACAAATATAGGGAATTGATTGGCCCGAACAAATTGGCGAAAGTCCGAGATACGGTACTTCATGCCTCTGGCATTCCACTAAAAAATCGACGCACTTTTAACTTCAGTGCGGAAGATGAGATTTTGTTGAGCCATTGTGCTTATACGAAGTTAGCAAGAACTGGATTCAGTGCATACAGTATTTGCAGTGCACTCTTAGCAGACGGAGATATATGCTGCTCATTAGCGTGCGAATCGTGGCAATTAATGATTGCACGATTGCAGCCACTTGCCTGTCTTGGTTGGAAAGATCTCGAACCGGGACGATTGCAGTCACTTGCCTGTCTTGGTTGGAAAGATCTCGAACCGGGAGCGCGGACTGGCCGTCATGAAGCTCCTTCGGTTCGCTTGATGCTGCTTCCCTTTGAAGTGCAGGCCACTCTGTCGCAGTTAGGGTATGCTCACTGGCTTTGTCTTTTACAGCCTTTCCCACGGCATGTGGTGTGGGAGGCAAAGGAGGTAGTACTGATGAGGAATCACGCAAACGTGTCGAGGAGGTAGCGGGCGTCCTCGAAGACCAACGTCGACGTGAACGACGCCTTCTGACTTTAGCTGCGGCTTCTCGATGAGATGAGTGATCGCGCACCATCTCCTTCAAGATGGCAATTTCCTTCTGAATCCGCGGGCAGTCCTTCGATGTGGCTTCATGAAATCCATTGCAATTAGAGCATTTCTTGACAGTTGCGACGCACTTATCCGCTTCATGGTGCTCGGCGCAGCGGTGGCATACCACCGAATTCTCGCAGACGCTGCTCACATGTCCAAGTTTCATGCATTTACGGCACTGGAGAGGCTTTGGAATGAAAGGCCGCGCAGCATGTCTGAAGTACCCCACCTTCACATGAGAGGGGAGTGATGTGCTCTTAAACGCAATCTTCACACAGCGAGACTTGCCTAGCCGGGTGACATCAACAATTGGAGTATCAGTTGTTGACTTGACAAGAAGTTGTAAGTCCTTATTGGAAATAGCGACATCAATGCCGTAGATCACGCCGGTTACTACATCACATCCCAAGGGAACATGAGAGCGCACCTGGTTGCCGTCCAAGTCAGTTACACTGCGCAGAACGCCCAACGCACTTGCGTGCAAAACGTCCACAGCCAGTATATTCTTTCTGGCGTTCACTCTTATGTCCGTGATCTCATTTGGTACGAGCGTTTCCAGAGACCTCGACATAGAATGTCTGTTAAGGCATTTCATGCTGACGGCAGGAAGTGCAGGCAGAAACAGGATGGTATAAGTGTTCGATTTTGGCACTTCACTTACAGTTTGAGTAGTTGAGGATGAGGATGTCCTCATGTTCCTTCTCTTCGCCTTGCGGCTCAGCACAGGTTGGAAACCGTCATCTGAGAAGTCCTCACTGCTGAGATAGTAAGCATGAGTATCTTCACTGTCGCTGTCGCTCGCTTGTCCCATCCGCTTCCTGGAGGTGGCCGCCACTGACGCCGCTGGTGCCGGCAGGCGCCCGGGGTGGTCTACATCCATCTCCTCCAAGGGAGCAGCGAAAACTGATCAACAGACTTGAATTACAACTGAAATACGCCGGAGTTAGCAGAAGTAGCTCCTATTCAAAACATCGTTATTTGTAATAACTAATGTTAATGTATGAGCGTCGTATGGAACACCTGCAATATGTCGTATTGCCTTCTTCTGTAGCCTGATCAATTTTGATTTGTTCTTTTGCGTGTGTTTCCCCAGACGAGCGTACAGTAATTGATGGGCGAGCATAATAAAGCATTATAAATGAGGAGTTTAACTTTTGGAGAAACTATATCTCGGAATTTCGAAAGAACTCCACATGCCTTGGCAAGCTTTTTAGCAACATTATACACATGGGAATCCCAGTTTAAGTCTTCACTCAAAGTGACCCCCAATTTTTTAACTTCTTGTACAATCCCAATCTCTTTGTCACCGAGGTGTAAGTCTGAGCTAGAATATATTTTTTATTAGTTGGTTTGAATAGAACAGCCTTTGTTTTAGCAGCATTGATAGCAAGAGAATTCAGTTCACTCCATTTTTGTAGCTTTTCTAGCGCGTCGTGAGCTAGTGTGTTTGCGCCTTCATATGCGTGCTATCGTAAGGATCGCAAAACAAGGGGCGGTGGCACTGCAGTTCTTGTCAAAAGTGGTGTGCCGTCATATCAATTGCCCGAGATTGATGTCGACCACGAAAGTGTGCTTTGCAGATGTGAATTTTTAGGAAACCAAATTATCGTCGTAGGTCTGTACAGACCACCCAATGCTGAGCCAGATTTCTTGTTAAAACTTTACGACAAGCTAAATCAGTATCGAAACCAAATTCTTTTAGTTGCTGGGGATTTCAATCTGCCTTGTATTGATTGGGAAACGCTAAAGTGCGGCCCAACAGACATACCGAATTCCGAAATTTTTCTGGACATGCTCTTGGCGTTTAATCTGACCCAAACCGTTTTATTTCCCACTCGGGTGACAAGCTGTACGTCTTCGATTCTAGATCTCGTCTTGTGCTCCTCAACTATAACTGACATTACCACCGATATTTGTGAGGGAATTTCAGATCATAAATTGGTATACTTTACGTCATTGCTCCCACGTCAATCCAACCCACCCCAATACAAACCTATTACTATAAAGCAGTACACATCTGCAGATGATGTAAATATAACTAATTATCTCGAGGAAGCCATTGTTTTGTTTGATGATAGTGATGACATCAATACATTATGGACAAAGTTCAAAGCGCACTGTCATTTCTGTATCCACCATTTTATTCCAGATAAAGTGAAAAAAGTTGGCAGGACGAATCCGTGGATAAATAGAGAAATAATTCATGTGAAACGCAAATTAAAACGCTTGCGGAAATGTTCAAATGCTGCTCAAGCAGACATTTTTGATTTACAGGCTACATAAAAGTCCAAATTAGCTGCTTCTAGGGATCACTACTTTAATGTGACACTCAATCGTTTTGTATCCGAAAGTCCCTCTAAATTTTGGCAATTTTTATCAAATAAGGGTGGCACGAGGCTTGATCAAATCGCCAAGGGTGATCGGGTACTTACTGATCCAAGAGAAGTGGCGGAGGTGTTTAACGAGTATTTCCAAAGTGTGTTTTCAACGTCAGATCCTTTAAACGGGGCTGTTTGTGAAAATGGTGATTGTGGTGTCATTCAGATTTCTTTGGAAGGTGTCACAGAATTGCTTTTGCGATTGGATCCGAAAAAATCGACAGGCCCTGACGATATCCCTTCCGCATTTCTCAGACGCTATGCTACACTGTTAGCCAGGTTCCTTGTAGTTGCAGAAATCCGTTTCGTCTGGTGCGATACCTGATGATTGGCGTATTGCACGTGTGACTCCTGTGTATAAGAAGGGTAACCGTCTCAATTTTTGTAACTATCGGTCCATCTCTCTCACCTGTCATTGTTGTAAACTGCTGGAACATATTATCGCAAAATACCTCAATAACTTTCTTCAATCCCAAAATATTCTCACTGAGCACCAACACGGTTTTCGGCGAGGTCTTTCTACTACTACGCAGTTATTAACTACAATTAATGAATTTGCGAAGGCCCTAGATGCTGGTAGCCAGGTTGACGTGATCTTTTTTGACCTCTCGAAGGCGTTCGACAAAGTTCCCCATAAAAAATTAATAAATAAACTGAAGTCAATTGGCGTTCCTTCAGATATAACAAATTGGGTCACATCTTACCTACTAAACCGTAAACAATACGTAGAGATTGAGGGTTCGCGCTCGCGTTTTTTAGACGTTTTTTCCGGAGTACCGCAGGGGTCCGTACTCGGTCCTGTTTTATTTAACATTTATATTAATGATTTGGTTCAAGCAATAGATACCAGCGTATCAGTTAAACTGTTCGCAGACGACTGCATTCTTTTCAAAGTCATAAACTCAACGGCAGATCAACAAGTTTTAAACAGAAACATCGGTAACTTGGAAACTTGGTGTTCCGAGTGGAACATGGTAATTAATCTAGAAAAAACTGCTCACTTGTGTATCACCAACAAAATCAACAAGTTTCACTTTAAATATGTTATAAAAGGGTCACAGATTACACAAGTCGAAGAATATAAATATTTGGGTGTTACAATAACCTCAAGCCTCAACTGGACAACCCATATAGTAAATACATGCTCTTCCGCACGTAAAAAACTAGGGTTTCTAAAGCATCGATTAGCTAATGCCCCCAGTTCCTTAAAGCTTAAAGCTTACAAAACAATGGTAAGGCCTTCCTTGGAGTACGCCTCCGTAGTATGGGACCCTCACACAAAAAGCAATATACAAAAGATAGAAAAAATTCAGCGCCTAGCAGCCCGTTTTATTTACAGTAGGTATAGACGCCGCGATTGCCCCTCTGCGATGTTGCAGTTGGCAAATCTTGAACCTCTTGAGGACAGACGACGAGCTGCTCGACTTAACTTACTCCGTCTAATATATTTTTCTAAACTCGAAATAAAGCCAGACAACTACATGGTAAGGGATTCTTCCAGGCCTTCCCGTCACAAACACAGCTGTAGCATCAAGCCAATTTTCGCAAGAACTAATTTATACAAACACTCTTTTTTCCCGAAATCAATCTCTGAGTGGAACTTGTTGCCCCGAAACTCTACTCTTCTTTCCTTTTCACCATAAAATGCGCCTTGTGTTTCCTGGCTTTTACAATACTTGTTTGATTTAACAACTTGTTGTGTGCCTAAGAGTGTGGTGCTTTGCTTATGGATTGTGTTGCAGTGGGTGTACTCAGCCCTCTGGAAACGAGTATAATTTGATGGTGATTTCTATGTTTTTCTTACATTTCGTGTATACCAGTATCAATTTTGTTGTAACTTTGTTGTACCTTTATTTTACCTTCGAACTTGCTGTACCTTTCCTGCTTGGACCTTAAATGGTTCGCAGTATATGATAAATAAATAAAATAATTAAAATAGTATACAAAGATTAGATTCATCGTCGGATTGGAGGAACAAGCTTGTGTCATCGGCGTAAACTAAAAATTCGACGTTCTCGCCAATTCTTACTATGTTGTTTACGTAGATGTTAAATAACACGGGGCCTAACACACTTCCCTGCGGAACACCGGTGTTTATGTCTAATAGCGAGGAACTTTTATCTTTATTGCTTACACATTGCTTTCTATTCCCTAGATAAGACTAGACGAGATTTAGGGCTACACCCCGGAAACCATAATGTTCTGGTTTAGTAAACAGAGTTTGATGGTTCATTGATAGATTTGTGGGATTTAACGTCCCAAAACCACAATATGATTATGAGAGACGCCGTAGTGGAGGGCTCCGGAGATTTTGACCACCTGGGGTTCTTTAACGTGCACCCAAATCTGAGTACACGGGCCTACAACATTTCCGCCTCCATAGGAAATGCAGCCGCCACAGCCTAGATTAGTACCCGCGACCTGCGGGTCAGCAGCCGAGTACCTTAGCCACTAGACCACCATGGTGGGGCAGAATTTGATGGTGTATTCTGTCAAACGCCTTAGAAAAATCAATATAAACACCCAGTGTTAGCTTCTTTTCCTCAAATCCCTTTAAGATGATTTATTTTTGTGCTAGCAAAGCGTGCTCACTTGATAATTCTAGACGAAAACCGAATTGTTCTGACGCAATGAAAGAATGCTTATCGCAGAAAGATGTAATTCGCTTACAGATAACCTTTTCAAGCCCTTTAGAAATAACAAGCAATATTGCGATTGGACGGTAATTTAAGAAGTCATTTTTATTTCCCGATTTTACAACACGCTAACTTTAGCGTGCTGCATTTTCTAGGGGAAAACTCCTGTGGCTAGGCACAACTTGAACAGAGAGGTAAGTGGAGGCACTAGAAGGTCAAGTACGTGTTTATTTGGGACAATTTGAATGCCATCAAAATAGCGCGCATTACTATTCTTGAGGCCTATAAAAGTGGAATGTACTTCCTGTTCCGTTACTGGTTCTAAGAACGCAGATTTTATATTTGATGTGCTCATAAATTGCAAAATAGAGCGTTTGTGCACACATGACGTGCTATTTGAGACGAGAGTCGTGAAATATTTGTTCAGATTATTTGCCAGTTTTTCATCGCTAAGTATTTCATTATGCACTACAAGCTCCAGTTACTTAGTTTGGCGAGGGCAGAGTGAATCAGACGATTTATTTCCTGCCATAAAACATCACTACGAGAACTTGCCCTCTCAAATATGTTTGGAAAATAAGCATTCTTTTTGTTACGTAAAGTTTAGTTTAACATGTTTCTAAATTTCTTGAATTCCGCCAGATGACTGCTATCTCTACTTTTGATAAATATACAAGGCACTGAAGTTTAACCTTGCAATATGGTGTCTAAATTGCTCCGAAATTTTTGAATTGATTTGCTGTATTTGATAAGATTCTGAAGGGCTTGGTTTTAGGTGCCTAGGAAGCTTATTCTTTTTATATATTATATATACAGGGAAGTGATCACTCACATCCGATATAACGGAACCTGATGTCACGCAGTCGTTTCTATTATTCGTGATAAACATGTCTAGAAGACTTTCAGAGTGAATACTGACACGAGTTGGTTCGTTTAATGTGACTGCGCATGCACAAGAATAAAGAATCAAGCGACAGCTGGAATGAACGCGACGTTGCATTACTTTGTAAAAGGTTGATTTTACAGTCACCACCTATTATGACACACAGATTATTTGTGTCTACAAAAGTTAGTAGCCTTTCATGGAAGCCATAGAACTTTTCAACACACCCATCAGGTGGGCGATAAAGAACAACATAAACATGGTTATCCTGGATTATAGCTAAAGCTTCATAATCCGGCGTGATTGTTGTAAATTCAGTGAGTAAGCTACAAGATAGCTTTTCCGAGAATAACTGCAGTACTCCTCCCCCTCGGCTGGAAGATCCATTCAAGTAAAAGCAATTATAGCCTGGTGTAAGGAAAGGACTAAAAGACGCCGAGGAACGTCAAACCAGAACTGAAGAAGACGAGCGGAGGGCAGGTGGCACGAAGGCGACAACAAGAAATAAAGAAGAGAAGAAGGCACGTGCGATTACGAGGCAACTGTGCGCCAATCAGCTGATGACCAGTGGTGGCCCATAGAGGTGGCGTGCCACGATTGGGCCAGGTGCGACCATTACGTGGCAGTAGGCTGTGTGGCTGGGGACTAGCCGGAGCAGCGGCAGACGGGAGACAGCGGGCCGAAGCGTCGGACGCAGGCGATCCAGGTTCCGGCCAGGGAACGCGGCCGTCCACGCTGCTGCCGTCCAACCACCAGCTGGGGCGGCATTGCCGGCACGCGTACTGCATCTCAGGGCGCGGCCTGGCCTGCTGTTCTCTTCCTTGCCGAGGGCATCGCGGATCTTGGCGAGGCGTCTCCACGGTCAGCCGTTCGACACAGCGATGAACGTGGCCTGGCTAATGGTCACGGTTGCGTCGAGCATCGCGTCTCGGCGCACGCTTTTTGCTGGACGGGCTGGCCATTCCCCGCATGGAGCATCGCGTCTCCGATGCGGGTTGACTGCTCAGTAGTCGCACCCATGCCATCAAGCGCCAGTGTCACTAGAGTGTCGAACTTCGGCAAGGGACGAGCGAGATGTTCTGCCGGGCGAGACGCGGGCGGGTGTACGGAGGACCATGGAGCCGGGCGAGGATTCAGGGTGGCCGAGGATTCAGATGCCAGGGGAGTTGCTGGCTGAATCGAAAATCGTCGAGCGGTGCCGAGCCGTACCGAGCGACGCGCCAGCCTCGGAAGTGAGCCACGAGCTCACGAGCTGTGCACCTGAGGGTACCTGGCTGTGCCCTGGCCAAGGCGAGGAACGCCGGTGAGTGAGCTGCCGCTCCGCAGCTGTAGCGAGCAGCATTTCAGCACGACACAGACGGTGCTGTGCTGGCCAGAACCCGCACGTGGAACCGCTACGCCCGGGCGGTGATCAAGAGCTTGGAAACGAGGTCCGAGGTCGCGCTGGTCCAGGCATCTCCGCCACCGCAGCTGGAGGGTTGAGCCCAGGAAGGAAGAGGAATGGTGCGCCGCTCAAGAGGACGAGTGCCTGGGAGCGTTCCTGAGCCGAACGTGGGACCCGTACATGTCGGCCAGGTCGAGCTCCGGTGTGTCCGGTCGAGGTCGAGTCCGTCGGCCTGTACAAGGTGCAAGGACGGGGCCTGCTGAACAGCTCCTGCCTGGGTGCAGTGGCCGGGAGCAGGTTCATGAACGAGGCCTACCGGGCGTGGTCTTCGTGAGCCGTGGCCTGACCCTGGACCTCGGGAATTGTGACCCAGGCTGCTTGGTTGGTCGCGACGTCCGATTCAACAGCACTGCACACGATAGCGCATCCGTGTGCGGTCAGCCGTTCCAGCCGTGCCACCTTTGCCCTCGCGCACGTCGACGACCGCATCATGTCGGGACGACGGGGACCCAAACTGCGACGTTCCCATTCCTGGACCAGGAAGTGCACAAAACCGAGAAGAACAAGGTGTGCCTGTACAAGTAGGTGTTTCCGCCGCACCTGCCGCACCTGCCACACCCGACGCTGGCCTTCATCGGGCTGCTGCAGCTGCTTGGGGGCGTGTTCCCCGCGCAGGAGGCGCAGAGCCATTGGTTCGCGCAGCTCATCAACAAGAAAGTGTCACTTCCTTCTCTAGTGTGCAATATAAAACTTCTTTTGTTCGCATCAATTGTTGATGTTAAGCCTTTCTCGTCTGCTACAAACAAACATAGTGACGAACGTCCATAACCATCACAATTTCTGGCGTCCGCGCGACAGGAATAAGCTCTCGCGTTGCATCTGAGAGCCTCACGTTGTTTGTGTGTGGCGGACGAGAATGGACGACAAGAGAAAGCTAGTTGAGCTAGGGAAGGAGATGGGGCTGAGTGGTGAGGCTTTGCTGGCATGGGTGAGCACTGAGGAGAAAGGAATGAGGGACCAGAGAGCGAAAGATCGAGAGGGTTGCCACGAGCCAAGGCTGGCCAACCGACAAGTGGGCCCTGTCATTGAGCTTGTGTCTAACGGGAGAAGCCTTGACCGTAGTAGGACGGATGTCTGCAGAAGACTCTACGGACTACGCAATGGACTTCAGTAAATAATGTTATTGTTTGGGCTATTTTTTGCTTTTGTTTAATCCACCCCGTGCGCTTGTAAAAAGTTGTTTTCCCCCTAAACAACTTTCTTGAGCAGGGGGATATTGTAAGGAAAGGACTTAAAGACGCCAAGGAACGTCAAACGAGAACTAAAGAAGACGAGCGGAGGGCAGGTGGCACGAAGGCGACAACAAAAAATGAAGAAGAGAAGAAGAAGGCACGTGCGATTACGAGGCAACTGTGCGCCAATCAGCTGATGACCAGTGGTGGCTCATAGAGGTGGCGTGCCACGATTGGGCCAGGTGCGACCATTACGTGGCAGTAGGCTGTGTGGCTGGGGACGAGCCGGAGCAGCGGCAGACGGGAGACAGCGGGCCGAAGCGTCGGACGCAGGCGATCCAGGTTCCGGCCAGGGAACGCGGCCGTCCACGCTGCTGCCGTCCAACCACCAGCTGGGGCGGCATTGCCTGCACGAGTACTGCATCTCGGGGCGCGGCCTGGCCTGCTGTTCTCTTCCTTGCCGAGGGCATCACGGATCTCGGCGAGGCAACTCCACGGTCAGCCGTTCGACACAGCGATGAACGTGGCCTGGCTAATGGTCACGGTTGCGTCGAGCATCGCGTCTCGGCGCACGCTCTTCGCTGGACGGGCTGGCCATTCCCCGCATGGATCATCGCGTCTCCGATGCGGGTTGACAGCTCAGTAGTCGCACCCATGCCATCAAGCGCCGGTGTCACCAGAGTGTCGCACTTCGGCAAGGGACGAGCAAGATGTTCTGCCGGGCGAGACGCGCGCGGGTGTACGGAGGACCATGGAGCCGGGCGAGGATTCAGGGTGGCCGAGGATACAGATGCCAGGGAAGTTGTTGGCTGAATCGAGGATCGCCGAGCGGTGCCGAGCCGTACTGAGCGACGCGCCAGCCTCAGAAGTGGGCCACGAGCTCACAACCTTTGCACCCGAGGGTACCTGGCTGTGCCCTGGCCAAGGCGAGGAACGCCGGTGAGTGAGCTGCCACTCCGCAGCTGTAGCGAGCTGCATTTCAGCACGGGACAGACGGTGCTGTGCTGGCCAAAACCCGCACGTGGAACCGCTACGCCCGGGCGGTGATCAAGAGCTTGGAAACGAGGTCCGAGGTCACGCTGGTCCAGGCATCTCCGCCACCGCAGCTGGAGGGTTGAGGCCAGGAAGGTAGAGGAAGCGGTGCGCCGCTCGAGAGGACGAGTGCCTGGGAGCGTTTCTGAGCCGGGCGTGGGACCAGTACGTGTCGGCCAGGTCGAGCTCTGTTGTGTCCGGTCGAGGTCGAGTTCGTCGGCCTGTACAACGTGCAAGGACGGGGCCTGCTGAACGGCTCCTGCCTGGGTGCAGTGGCCGGGAGAAGGTTCGTGAACGAGGCCTACCGGGCCTCGTGAGCCGTAGCCGTGAGCCGTGAGCCTCCTCGTGAGCCGTGGCCTGACCCTGGACCTCGGGAGTTGCGACCCTGGCTGCTGGGTTGGCCGCGACGTCCGATTCAACGGCGCTGCGCACGGTAGCGCATCCGTGTACCGTCAGCCGTTCCAGCCGTGCCACCTTTGCCCTCGCGCACGTCGACGACCGCATCATGTCGGGACGACGGGGACCCAAACTGCGACGTTCCCATTCCTGGACCAGGAAGTGCACAAAACCGAGAAGAACAAGGTGTGCCTGTACAAGTAGGTGTTTCCGCCGCACCTGCCGCACCCGACGCTGGCCTTCATCGGGCTGCTGCAGCTCCTTGGGGGCGTGTTCCCCGCGCAGGAGGCGCAGAGCCATTGGTTCGCGCAGCTCATCAACAAGAAAGTGTCACTTCCTTCTCTAGTGTGCGATATAAAGCTTCTTTTGTTCGCATCAATTGTTGATGTTAAGCCTTTCTCGTCTGCTATAAACAAACATAGTGACGAACGTCCTTTAACCATCACACCTGGTAATCTAAACACTTCCTCGTCGCATGTGTACAAGGTTTTCCTAACCATATGAATGTCAAACCTAAAGGAAAAATTATCAAGGAAGGTTGTGAGCTCATCGTACTTATTTCGAGCCGATTGTGCATTGCAGTGTAAAAATGCCAGGTGAGCACCATCATTCTGATATGCGATATCTTTTGGTGACGCCATGTTAAAAAAAGTAAAGCAGAAAACTAAAAATCTGTGACGAGGTAGTCACTACTTTACGAAGTGAGACTATCTTCGCGCATCTGATCCACGTCTGCTTCACTGGTTATCTGGATAGCACGAGATATGTCTGTTTTTCGAGCAAACACATTGCCACCCCTGGGCCATGCAAATCGCCAGTTCAGTTCTCGTTTTCGTGCAATCGTCAGCCCAAGTAGCTTTTTTAGTTGTTGGCATAAATGCTCGTTAATGTACACCGGTTGCTTTGTGGCAAAACCAAGGTCTTCCGTGTCTATCCGAGTTCGTTTTGCCTTAGCCATTAGGACATCACGTTTTATTCGGCGGTTGAAAGATACGACAATACTTGAGTTTACAGAGCTGTCTTGGTTGCCGGAAGCATTCAAACAAGCATTTGCACTTCGGGCGGGAAAACGATGGCAAGCCTCAATGTCATGTTCAGTAATAGTTTCGTCTAGTGCATCCCATATTTTAGTAAGCACTTGTGCAAGGTTTTCATTGACTGCTTCCGGATGCCTTTAATCTCGACGTTTTTGTTCCGCGAATATTTATCTTGTGTGGTGATGCGCGTTGCGTTTTCTTGCGTCGTCTTTCTGAGGCACTCAAGCTCTTGCGAAATGGTTTCTTGAGTTGCATTTAATGCTGTGTTTTTCTTTTTGATGTTTGAGCATTCTTTCTTAATGGATTCATATTCCTTGCTTATGAAGTCTAAGCTGCTCTTTAGATCTCTGATTTCTTTCCAAAATTCTCGCTTCAAACTCTTTATATCACTTCCCATTTTGGGGCACAGTCCAAAAAGACAAACTCACACACCTTAGAACTACACTATTGGCAGCAGAGGCAACAGAAAAAAGAGGTTAAAAGGTTAGAAATACTCAAACCTGTGAGACACAAGTAGACGATAAGCTTGTGGGCTGTATGCCGCCTCCGCTGCCAAAATGCCGTGAAGCTGGCCTTGCGCTCCTTTATAGCTGCGTAGCAATGTCCACGCAGGCGCAGGACGGGTACAGTAAAGTCACGTAGACGTTGAATAACCTTCGCTCCGACGTGGCTAGGTGACAACGCTACCAGCTTAGCTTGGCCTGAGTTCTGCAGTCCCTTCACCTATGTCGTGCTCGACCACCGCAGCTGTCCTGGTATCTCCTGTGAGACACAAGTAGACGATAAGCTTGTGTGCTGTCTGCCGCTTCCGCTGCCAAAGTCGCCGAAGATCGCTAAGAAGTGCTTCGCATTTAAGCTTGATCAAGATATGCCATTGGAATTCAACATGAGACGCGTCTCATTGTCTAATACCCAATATCGCGCACTTGAGAATGACTGCAATGCATCACCCATTTAAGCGAAGCGGGCAGCTCGCATACCTTACGCAGTATACTGCCACGTTCCCTTTCCCAAGTTTTGTTATCTACCCAAAACAATACACAATTCTCAGCGCAAACCGCGCCTGTAGTTTTTGAGAAGCTTCCGGACTGTAGTAGATCATTTCGATAAGATCACGCCCACTCTGTGAACTGTACAGATTATTCTGGAACCTACGTCACCGCCAGCGATAACGCGAGAATATTCGATGGCAAGAGTATAAATGCCGACGCGCTTCGCCGCTTGTCAGTAGTTGATGGACGGCCGATGCTCCGTTCGCTGATCTAGCTGGCTCTTCTCGAGTCCTCGCGCGATACCCAGGGTCACGTCACGCTGACGTCGACCCCAGGGGTTCAAGTCGACAAAAGAAGTTTACGCGGCACCAGCGTCTTGTACGCGCGACCGCCGCCCCTGGGTCTCGGGCCTTGCTGCCTGGAGCCCACCTACCCCATGCCAGGAGGAGGTGCAAGGTCCCCGGTTCACGCCCGCCGTCCCGGAGTCCCCCTGCGGTCCACCTGGTACCACCAAGACCTGCGCGGCGTCCGCCTCGGCTGAGCCACTTCCTACCAGCGTACAGCTCGACTGCACGTTAGAAGTCACCCATGAGCCACGCCCAACCGGCCGCTTTCGGGTTCCGCCCACCAGAATGACCACGCCATTTTAACTCCCGGTGAGGGAGAATCGTTTCTTGTTTTTCGCGCCCGAGGGTGATATCTCTGTCGATGAGTTAATTGACGCAATTGAAGAGACAGCTGGTGACGACAGCGTATTAGTACTGCAACATATGAGGGGCGCAAAATTCTTTGTATGCACCCGCCATGCTGGCCAGGCGACGATGCTAATGGTGACGGAAGGATTTGAAGTGAACGGGGCGAGGGTGCCAGTAGAGGCAGTCGGGCCGCCAGTTACATATGTGAACGTTTACCGTTACTCCGCTTTTCTATCAGACGAGGCCCTTAGCAACGCCTGAGCCCAGTTTGGTAAAATGAAGGGCATTTCGTTCGCCACCCTAGCCACTCGCCAGACCAAGTTAAACGGGGTACGTGTGATTAAAATTGAGATGTGCCGCCCAGTCCCCAACTTCATCACTATTACGGGGCACAAAGTCATTTGCGAGTACAGAGGCATGCGCCGGGTGTGCGCACGTTGTGGTGAAGTCGGGCATATGGCGACTGCGTGAACCACGGCGCACTGTAAGTGGTGCGGCACCTTCGGCCACGATACTGAGGGCTGCTCGGCAGACTGTAAACGTTGCGGGGGTCACCACGGAACACGCGAGTGCTTTCGTAAGCGCTCATACGCTTCGGCCGCCCGCGGCTTCCCCTCGCTATCTGAATCTGCTTCGTCGCACTCTCAGTTAAGCGGCCCCGCCTATGCCCGAGCAACTAACTCGCCGCGTATGCAGGTCCTTACGTCCAGGTCCGCATCCCGCACAACCGAGAGGGGATCCCCTTCCGGGGACCGCGACTTAGACTGCGATCTGACTTCAGGCAGTGACATGGGCGATCCGTTCGCCAGTAAGGGGGAGAGGCCCGGAAGTTTTCAGGAGACTATCACCAGGTCGACCGAAACAGAGTCGAGCGATATCGAGACGGGTTCCGCGCACTCGTCCCCCCCCCCCCGTAAGCTGCCTCCACCCTCGGCGAGCCGGGATGACTGCGGGAATTCGCTCACCGCGGCTGAAGCGACCCTCGAGTCCAACGAGCAGGGAGAGGCCCTCCTCGCTTTATCCCACACACCCGTGAACGTCCGGGCCCCAGTGACCAGCCTGGCCTTAGAAGCCGGTACCCAAGACCCAGCCGGCGACGACGCCCCCATAAAAAGTAAAGGGTATTACTTTCTACCCGGCGACAGCGAATGCGACCATGCTGCACTGACTTCCTCCCCCGCCTCCCATTCGGCACGCCCAAGCCAGAAATCGGACTCAAAAACTGGACAGATGGCCACTGGGCTAGAGCAGAGAGCTCGCTCGCGCTCACGAAGACGCCCTGATGACAATAAGCGGTATGTGGGTCAGAGGGCAGCCAGCAAGGAAGCCCGGCAGCGTAGACCCGGGCCAGCAGGCCAAAGCAGTGATAGCGACGCTCCACCACACGCGAAGGCTCAGAAGCTCGAAAAAGACGGTGTAGGCCACGGAGGAAGGAAAGGTAAGGAGAGGCCCTGACGTCACTCCGTATGAAGCCGGGATGAAGCCGGAAGTCGGCCATATTGATTAGGCAAATTCTCCTCGCTTGTTTACATCCGAATGTAAAGCAGAAGGCACGACTCTCTCTCCGGCTTGGAAAGCACGTGGGCTGCGCAACGCGTGTGTCGTGATGATCTGAAACTAATGGAACGGGGCTCATTACTCTGAGCCTGCGGGACACCTTCAGCGAAATCGCTTCGTCCGAGTAATAACAGAGAGTAACAGCTCGCCGACAACGAAGCAAATACGAGAGAACGCGCGCTAGATGCACTGACAACGGCGAGTGCTTTCACGTCATTAATTCAGCAACTGTACAGACAACACGATCGGTCGTGCGCCTTCTACGGTTGCATTCCGCCACGCGGCCGACGCAGCGTCCTGCCACTGTGTCCGTGTTCCGCGTGAAACTCACCGGCGTCAGCATTCTGCAACCGGGGTCACTTTGAGCACGGTGCTAGTGACAGAACGCGGTTGCTGTTACGTAGAGGCTACATGCAATGCTGGTGGAGAGTGTACCAAGCGGAACAGAAAAGGCGTTTAAATACGCACACGCAAGTTGTTACTGTACACACACAACACGAAACTACGTATGTGCACATGGTCCTCATGGCGTCTTGCAGGGCCCAACAGCGTCGTCCGTTGTCACAAGCAGAAGCACTGCTCAACCGTCAAAGACCTGCAAGGCGTTCGTCGTCATTCAGCTTCGTCATGGTGCCCGACGCGATTTTACTGAAGACCAACTGCTTCATCCACGTCAACCGCCGCACGACACATGGTTATGCACTTGTTCTACGCACTGTTGAAACTCCGTGATGGACAACGATTCGTAAACGTTGCTAAGAGTAATGTAACTGCCAGGAGAACACTGCGTAACCAATAAAGCGGCGCAGAGCACAGATATTGTCCGCCACGGCTAAGCACGAGACCTGGGGAGGCACACATTCCGCTGCCAGCCGCGGCCGCTCACTGCGAGACCAGCTCCACTGCACAACACGTAACTATAGCAACGCCGCCATTGTGCCTAGTGAATATGGCCGCCATGATGTCATTTCCGCCACACTTTTTACGCCCCGCGCTGGCTGGGCATGCCCTCTCCTTACCTTTCCTTCCTCCGTGGTGTAGGCAAAGGGGAACCACCCCCCAAGCCCCGAGACGCACGTCACTGAAGCGGCGCGCCTGCCCTGTCAGCTTCACGGCCCTTTTGCCTTCCTCTCGTTTGCTCTGGCCGCACTATGTCCCACTTGCCTTTTCTTCTCCTTTTGGTGCAGCACCCTCCTCGCCCCTTTTTGTCGGCACGCGGCTGTCGCCCATCTTACTCGGTGCATTCGTACACCTTTCTTTCCTTCTCCCCTCCAGCGCTTGGCATCGCGCCCAATCGGCCGATGACGGCCACGCTGCTTGCTAGCCTCGATACTTTCCGCGTTTTGTTTTCTTCTTTTTAAGGTTTTTGATGGCCTTTTTGAAATTGGCTACGTGAAATATCCGAGGGTTTAGAGATAGGGCGAAACAAGCAGCCATCCTAGGTTTTGCTAGGAACCAGAACCTCCTCTTTATTCAAGAGGCGAATTTCCGAACGCCGCTGGATGTGGTTACTTTCCGCCGAGATCATCAGACCGACGCCTTTTTCTCTCTGGCGACCACGAGAGCATGCGGGGTCGGAGTATTATTCGTATCAGGCAGATTTCAATCAAAATCCCATTGTATTTTCGGGGCGAATAGTTACATAATGATTGACATTTTCATCGAAGGCAAAAAGATGCGCATTGTCAACGTCTATGCCCGCGTGACAAGAAAAGATACGAATAAGTTCTTTCAAGTGATGCACCAACTCCTCCTAGAGCCCATTCCCCACGTACTGGTCGGTGATTTTAAATGCGTGGTAGATTCTAACCGGGACGTGAGGGGGCCAAGCCAAGGAAGATCAACCTACAATGCAAAAGAGTTGGTGAAAACCCTTCGGCACCTAAACCTCTCGGACATATGGGTACACCTCTATAAAGACCGCTTCGTAGCGACCCATACCTCTAGATCAGCAGGAAGTAGAATAGAGTGGATGTACTTTCCGGACCTCCTCCTCCCTTTGGTTGAAGGATGCGAAGTACTCGCGCTACCGGCCAACATGAAAGAGAAGACGGATCATGCCCCGCTCGTCACGATGGTAAAGGGATCCCCCGGCCCGCACTCTGATAACAATAGCTGGAGAATAGACGCTGAGCTGCTGAGAGATGAGACTTGCGTAGAAAACTTGAAAGCTCCCATCAGTGCATCAGTAGAAAATGCCGGACATATTACCCCCCCCCTCTCTGTGGGATAAACTTAAGTAAGAATGGAAGGCCCTGTTACAAAAAGGAGGCAAAGCCAGAAAAAGACGTCATACACAAACGATGAAAGAACTTCTTCGGCGGATGCAGATCATCAAGGCAGCCGACACGTTGACCTCATGTATATCAAAGTACCTGACCTCGCTCAAGGTCTAAATTTCCGGAGCCCTCCACTACGGCGTCTCTCATAATCATATAGTGGTTTTGGGACGTTAAACCCCACATATCATATCATCGCTCAAGGAGCAATACAACCAACTCCTCAGAGATACCATGAGGCGACCTAGAAGTGAGCATGGACTGTTAGGCACAGCGACCGGAGTTGATGTGAGGGAATTACGTGCAAATGGCTGTTTGCGAATTACGGAGGCAAAGCGCTTAGACGGTTCTGTGACCGACGACTCAGCAGAAATTGAGAACATCTTCAGAGAGTACTTCAGCATACAGTTCCAAGACACCGAACCAATAGACACCAATCGGGGACCCGACCCTGTCAAAGAACTTTGCAAACATCTGCAGCCAATTAAGGAGGAGGAGGGGCCAGCAACCCTTAGCGCTGAAGTCTCCCCTGCAGAGCTTCGCGAAACCATAAGAAGCATGACCCCCAATTCTGCCCCAGGCACTGATGGTCTGACTGCAGCCTTCTATGTGACTTTTCTCGAAGTTCTCGAAGAACCCTTGCTCGCGATGTTGAATGCCATCTTGAGGTCCTTTAAGAAACCCGACTCCTTCGGAGTGGGTAAAATTGTCCTACTACAGAAAGAGGGTGCTCAACCAAACGAGCCCACGGCGTGGCGTCCAATTACGCTTTCGAACACCGATTACAAGCTGGTAGCCACTATACTGAACAACAGGCTCAAGCTCCTGTTACCGGACATCATTAGCTCGTACCAAACGTGCGCGATTCCAGGAAGGTCGCTTTTTGCGAACCTCGCAGTGATCCGTGACTCTTTCGAATACGCGACGACAAGAGGCTTCAATGGTGTTTTTATTTCCTTAGACCAAGGTAAAGCTTTTGACAGGGTACGACACCATTACCTCTTCGACGTGATGCAGGAGTTTGGCTTACCGGCAAGTTTTATAAAACTGGCAAAAACTTTGTACGAGGACCTAACCTGCACCGTTGTGATAAACGGGGGCACAACGCCGGCATTCAAGTATAGCAGAGGCATAAGGCAAGGATGCCCATTGGGCCCGACCTTTTTTGTCATGTCGTGCGAGCCGCTGATCACAAGCGTTATTGCGCATGAAGGCATTCGGGGCTTCTCACTGACGGGCCAGGAGCAGGTGAAAGTGCTGGCATACGCGGACGACATTTCCCTGTTTGTTCGGGATGAAAGCAGCCTCCAAGCCTTCAGTGCGACGTTCACAAGATACGCGCAGGTATCCGGAGCGGCGATAAATGCGGACAAGAGCAAGGCGATGCTATTTGGAACTTTCCCCAGAGAAGCCCTAGGAAACATCGAAGTGGTGTCCATCGTTAAAGTACTAGAAATCTACTTCTCCAGTGAAGGGGTGGCACCAGCCACGTGGCAGAGAGCCCTCGAGAGGGCAAAGCAGGCAGCCTACCACATTCGCCTCCTAAACCTCATGTTACGTGAAAAAATGCTGGCAGCAAGGACCACTGTTTGCGCGTTTGCGTTTTACGCCAGTAGGGTAGCGGTGATCCCTAGAAAAACCACGAGCCAACTGAACGCCGTGATCACCGATTTGCTATGGGAAGGGAAACCGGCACCAGTCAAGCGACTCCTCCTTCAACTACCCAAGGACAAAGGTGGCCTCGGCCTCCCACACGTACAAATGACGAGCCAGATACTGGCCCTCAAGATTACCCGCATGCTTTATTACGCAGCGAGTTACGTTGGGAAGAATCTAATCAACTTCTGGACAAGCACCATCACGCACTATCTGGAAAACCACAAATACACTGGCCCGCGCGCGGAAGTGCCCTCGCACTTTTACAGGATGGCGGCAACTACGACAAAGATCATAGAAAAAGAAGCCCCGAACTGCGACATTGACAAGGACCTACCCACCCGAATCGTAGAAGCGATAACAGAAAACCAGTTGTCCGAAGAAGAAAAGCAGCAGATCAAAAGCCTAGGACTGTGCAAACAAAAAAGCAATAAGTACCGACCGCGCGAAGTACATGACTTCGAGTAGAAGTGTAAGTGGCAAGTTTTGCCCACGAGACATCGTCCGCACCGTTTCGGCATCACGCCGAATAGCCAGTGTCCTAATTGCCACGCTGAGGAAACGATCTTCCACGCGTTGTTAGAATGCGGGGCGGCCAAGTCGGTATGGCACCTGGTTGCGAGGTGCTTCAGCATCCGCCTTCCCCCGGCCCTCGAAAGGAAGAGGGGCTGCTTCGCAAGGCTGGTGGTTGCCATCACACTCTTTGTGATTTGGAAACGCCGGTGCCTTGCTGAGGTAAAGAACACCCCAGTGAGAGCGGCCTACGCAGCACTAGCCATGATCAGGCAGAAAATAGTGCAGTACTTCGCCAAGCAACTGGAAGCTGGCGGGGAGGACCAGTTCCTTCGCCGCTAGCACACAAAGTTTTTTTTCGTCAGAGGTGCGAAACTCCGTACCCCCATAATCCCCTACTAACCCCTTCTCCCCAAAACATTGTGTTACAAGTGTATGTATAGCACCAGTCGAAGTATTGTAAATATGCCTACCCATGTGCACGATCTGTTGTAAATATATGTATATATAATTGTAAATATACATTTGTGGTTTTGTTACGAATGTATGCGTAATTTAGCACAAACATATATGAAGACCTGGCGGCCACTTCATCAACCGGCCACCATCTTCGAACGTCTCAGGAAGACGCAGTGACCGAACGTGGACTACGAAAGTACATCCTAACTCTACACCAAGACCAGCATCATGACAGCACCATCGGCGGACCTCGATATCCCCAAGTACACCGGATCAGTGGACGACGGACCCGTGCAGGACTGGTTCAACCTGTTCGAGCTCCACGCTACCGCTGCATCTTGGTCGGAACGGGAGATGGTTACGAACTTCAGCGACTACGTCACCGGTGAGGCATTTAAATTTTACCTAATTCACATATTCGAGAACGACGAGTCATGGCGAAAAATCAAAGAGGAGATGATTACCTGTTTTAACGACTATGACCAAGACCTAGTCATTGCCAACCAGCTAGAGACAACTGCACACTATCGTCAATTTCCTAAGCAGTCCTCAAGCATTCGAAAGTCCAGCGCGAATCGACAAGTGCCTCAAGACGAAGTGGCACATGCGTTTACTTACAGAAGGCCATGCGTATATTCGGAAAAACCCAACCGTCAAGCGCAGCTCCCTTGTGCACGAAAGTCGGCATTTCCAAAGTCGTGGCACCAACATACGACACGAGACGTCGCTCACCCTACTGATGCTTTTCAAGCTTCGTCTCGCATACATGGTCCACCATCTGGTTTTCTACGACGCAGCTCTGCTTTTAACGGTCACTATTCGTGTCATAAGGACGCCTTGTTCATGGTAGACCAGCTGACACATGGGGAAAATACCAAACAACGCCAAGATGACTCAAAGAGTGAAAATCAGTCTTCACGCATTGGAGCAGCTTACTCCCCATCTCACAGACTTGGCCCGCCTCTTGGTTTTCTATCGCTTGGCTCTTTCGTGACTCCCAATGTTCATCTCACATCTAGCACGCTCACAATGGTCGGGATAGAGCTGCGGAGCTTGGACGATGCTACGCCAAGCCCTGGACTTACCTCCCAGAGTCATGCGCCAGAACAGCTCGCATCGTTAGTTGCACAGAAAGAGGGCCATTCACAACTCAAACCTTACCGAACTACCCCTGTTGCGGTGTTGCCGTCCAGTGCGCAGCCACCAGAAACTCCAAACACAGAAGGCTCAGACGCATCGAACGTCACATGCTACCAGGCGCAAGAACCACTCATAGTGAGCCGCGAAGAAGAAGCCCCTGATGAACTATCTGTCAACTCTGAATGTTTTTTGTCGCAAGAGTTCATTTTCACGGCACCGCAGACATGCCAAAATTTGCATTTTCAACCTGGTGATGCGACGTCACATGTGGTACCCTCATGCAGTGGTCACCAATCCAAGAATCGAACCAACTCAGAAGCAAATCATACATCAAACCTCGTACGCAGTTGTTTTTCAGAAGCGTCCGTAATCAACCACGTCACAGAAGCCTCTGAAGAGCAGGCTAGCAATGATGGCGCACCACCAACCATGCCAGATAATCAAGAAACCTGTTCACCATGCATCAGCTGTCTACAGGACGCGTCAAACTTCAAAGTAAATGATTGTCCCATTCCGGAAGGCTTGCCACTACAGCCATCTCCTGAGCAGCATCAGCAAAGCAAGCATACCCAAGCGCGCAACCTCATGCGACAACAAAATAGACTGCAACGAAGGCATCGACGAACGCGAAATTCAATGGAAGCACACTCAGCAATTGAAGAACAGCGGAAAATAAGATCTCTAACCCAAAAAGTATTCCAAGACGTCAAATTTTCTCGCACAGAGGAAAGTCACCAGAGACGCTCCCTGCGCCTGGAGTTACACAGACCGCAACACCACGGAAAACGCCAAGAAACATGCGGAAGCACTTCTTTCATACCACCAGCCCGCAGGCATCACGCCGTCACAATCCGTCAACAAGCACGCATTTTAGAAACAAAGCGTCTGTCGCAGCCACGTCTCAGAATCCAACGCATGAGACATCCGACCTTCCAACGCTACAAGGACTCCCAACCTTGTTCCTTCCTCAATACTAACCAGGTTGTGCCATCATCATTTTTAACGCTGAAGGGATGGTTATGCTCACCAGAACGCAACAGCCAACCTCGCCCACCTGAGGTCTCCTAGATATCACCGGACTGCCTTTCCTGTGAACATTTTGTGCAATTGCATGGAACCGCCGTGTGGCATGGAACTACTGCATTTTCTGGCAGTATTTTTTATTATAAGACTCCGTTTGTTCATGCTTTCTAGATTGTAGCTCGCGCATTCTTTCAGGGGGAGGGGGAATCGTGTGACGTATGAACTGATGGTTGGTAGAAGCTGAGGAGGAAGAAGTGCAGAACAGAATAAACATGGCGTATGGGCCAGGCCACGTCGCCCATTCATCATAGTGTCACACACACACACACATATATATATATATATATATATATATATCTGTTTATGTGCCGCTAGTTTCCTCTATGGATAATGGAGTTCTTATGCCCCATAGTGCACAAGAGGGGTGTCTAAACAAGCACTGTATGTATAAAATGATGTAAAGTGTTTTTTTTTAGTTTGAAGCTAATAAACTTTTCTTTGCGTCAGTCCAAGACTGGTATACTGTAATCGGACTTTCCGTTTACCGGGCACAGGTTCGCCCAAATAAACAGTTAATATCGAACGCAAAGTCTCCTGGCTTCGGCCACGTCATGACCCCGTGAAATCTGGTGAAGGTGCTGCTTCTTTGATGTTCTGGACGCCCCCTTCAAGCCACGACTCCAGCGCAAACGGCAAAGAAGACACGGACGCTAACCCTGAACAGCGAACAAGCCGCAGGCAGGGGAGACTACCACTAGAGTGCGGGCCCTTTCCTGAAGCAGCCAGCCAGACCCGGATCACGACATCAACTACTGCAACCATGACCGCCCCCGTGCAGCCTGCACCACTCCTGCTCCGGCAACCCAAAGAGCCGCCAACTTTCCGCGGTTCGACACTGGAAGACCCGGAAAGCTGGATCGAAAGGTTCGACCACGTCGCCATCTTCAATGACTGGACAGACGATGACAAGCTCCGGCATCTCTATTTCGCCTTAGAAGATGCTGCTCGGACCTGGTTCGAGAATCAAAAGCGAAGCCTTACACCGTGGGACGTCTTCCGCGCCAGGTTCCTCACCCCTTTCGCAAGTGTGGTGCGCAAGGAGAAGGGCGCAGCTTTCCTCGAAACCCGCATGCAGCTGCCAAAAGAAAACGTGGTGCTATTCACGGAAGATATGATTAAACTTTTCCGCCACGCTAACTCCAACATGTCCAAGGAGAAAAAGGTCCGTCTGCTCATGCGAGGCGTAAAGCAGGAACTCTTCGCCAGGCTGATCAGAAACCCACCAAACATGGTCACCGAATTTATTTCAGAAGCATCTACAATAGAGAAGACGCTCGAGATGCGCACGCGGCAATATAACCGTAGCTTCTCGTCTACAAGCTACGCCGGCTTTCAAGCGCATAGAATCACTAACTTGCGTGAGACTATCCGAGCGATCGTGCAAGAAGAGCTGCAAAAATTATTTCCTTCAGTGCAGCCTCACGTGGAATCCATCGCGGACGTCGTACGCCAGGAGATCCAGCCATTTCTGGGCGTTCCTCAGCCTCAAGAGCCTCAGCTGCAAGCCATGAACTATGCTTCTGCAGCCCGCCGCCGCGCCTCTCCTTCAAACGCACTCTAAAACGCTGCCCCACCGCACTTCTGCCGCCAGACGCCACTGCCTTCACCACCCCCACCAACGTCCTACCGTTCGCCAGCGGCCCAGCGCAGTGCGCCGAGGAAGACTGACGTACGGCGCACCCCTGACCACCGCCCGTTCTGCTACCACTGCAGCTAGGCCAGACACACATACCGCCGTTGCCAGTACCGACAGATGGGACTGCGTGGCTTCGCCGCCAATGCACCGTGTCCACAGCCAGGAGAACGCCCACGTGACATCGCCGACAACCTGACAGGAACTCAGTGGACTTCGCAAAGCCCTTCCCGTTCGCCGTCGCCCAGCCGATGCACGTCACTGCACAACCGGCAGTACTCTGGCCTAACGCGGGGCCGGTCTTTTAGCCCGTATCCGGGAAACTAAGGGCAGCAACCGATGGAGGGGCGGTTGCTGTGCGACGAACTATCAAAGATCCTCCTCCGACGACGACGCCACGAGGGAGCTCTCCGAACACAACGCAAACCAGGCAAAGACCTGACGGCGAAACCTCACTTGCCGAAGGTGACCTGACGACGCAACATGGAAGCAGCGGAACAAGCCGACGCAGCCGTGACCCGACGCCACGCCCTAACTGTAATGCAAGACGGCGAACTAGCGACCTCGACGTTCTTATCGACGGCCACAGTGTGACCGCTCACGTCGAAACTGGAGCCGACAGTTCCTTCAGCAGTGGGTCGTTCGCTGCAAAGTTAAAGAAAGTTAGGACAGCTTGGGAAGGCACTGAAATCCGCACAGCTGGAGGTCATCTCGTAACGCCTGCAGGAATCTGCACAGCGAGAGTCACCATTAACGGCCGTATTTATCCTGCAGCCTTCGTAGTCCTACAGTCTTGCTCAAGAGATGTCATCCTTGGCATGGACTTCTCATGCCTCCATGGTGCTGTCATCAACCTAAGAACAAAGTCGATAACGTTATCCTCAGAAGAAGCACTACCGCCGTGCACGCCGTCAGGAAACAATGCCTTGAATGTACTGGAAGAACAAGTCACCATTCCGCGTTCCTCAAGCGTCATTATTTCAGTCGGCGCTCCTAAATCACCTGACTTGGAAGGCGTCGTTGAAGGCAGTCGGCATCTATTGGTCACCTGAAATATTTGCGTCGCAAGAGGAATTGCGGAGCTGCGGGGAGGCAAAGCAACGGTTATGCTCACGAATTTCAGCAATGAGTACAAATATGTGAATAAGGGAACAGTGGTCGCATACATCGAAGAAATTGTCGAAGCCACCAGTACTTTCGCCCTCGCCGATTCTGCGGAAGCTTTCGGTGTCAATACGAGACTTCCGATCCATAAACAAGAACAGCTCAAGGCGCTGCTCCTGCAATACGCAGATTGCTTTTCATCGTCATCGAAAATTCGGCAGACCCCAAATACGAAACATCGCATCATAACCAAAGAAAATGCCAGACCACTCCGTCAGAGTCCGTACGGGGTTTCGACGCGAGAACGTGAGGCCATAAAGAGACAAGTTGATGAAATGCTGCGGGATGACATTATCCAGCCGACAGAGAGTCCATGTGCATCCCCCGTGGTGTTAGTGAAAAAAAAAAGGATGGGACCCTACGTTTCTGCTCGATTATCGCAGCCTGAACAAAATCGCAAGAAAGGACGTGTATCCTTTCCCACGAATAGACGACGCACTTGATCGGCTCCACATTGCCAACTACTTTTCGTCAATGGACCTCAAGACTGGCTATCGGCAAATCGAAGTCGACGAAAGAGACCGAGAGAAGACGGCGTTTATATCACCGCACGGCCTCTTCGAGTTTAAGGTGATGCCCTTCTGTCTTTGCTCAGCGCCTGCAACTTTTCAACGCGTTATGGATACAGTACTGGCAGAATTGAATTGGCAGACTTGCCTTGTGTACTTGGACGACGTAGTCGTGTTTTCCTCAAGTTTCGATGAGCATCTTCAGCGCCTTGAAGCTGTACTTCAAGCCATCAAGACGTCCGGACTCACTCTAAAGCCAGAGAAGTGCAGATGTGCGTACGAGGAGCTCTTGTTTCTGGGGCACGTTATTAGCAAAATTGGAGTTCATCCAGATCCACGGAAAATAGCCGCCATCGCCGACTTTCCGCCGCCAACTGACAAGAAGGTGGTGCGCCAATTTCTGGGCCTGTGCGCCTAATATAGGCGGTTCGTGAAAAACTTCGCCCACATCGCTGATCCTCTCACTAGACTTACTAAGACCGACGTGAAGTTCAAGTGGGAAACGCCGCAGGAACACGCTTTCCAGGAGCTTAAAAATTGCCTCCAGACGCCTCTGTTACTTGCCCATTTCGACGAATTCGCCGAGACAGATATACACACTGACGCAAGCAGCGTATGCCTTGGCGCCGTTCTTGTGCAAAGACTGACGGACTTGAGAGGGTTATTAGTTTCGCCAACCGATCGCTATTCAAACCAGAAGCCAATTATTCTACAACAGAAAAGGAGTGCCTTGCCATCATCTGGGCTACGTCGAAATTTCGCCCCTACCTCTACGGCAGGCCCTTCAAAGTAGTGAGCGACCACCACGCCTTGTGTTGGCTAGCCACCTTGAAGGACCCTTCAGGTCACCTCGCACGATGGAGCCTGAGACTTGAAGAATATGACAATACCATCATTTACAAGTCCGGCAAAAAACACTCCGACGCCGACTGTCTCTCTCGTGCGCCTGTCGAACAACCACCACCCGACGACCCGGATGCCGACTTCTTCTTAGGAGCGATAACTACTGACGACTTCGCTGAACGACAGCGGGCCGACCCGGAACTTAAGGCCTTAATAGAATACCTCAAAGGCAGGACAGCCGAAGTCCCGAAGGTATTCAAGCGCGCACTTTCGTTGTTCTTTCTGCCAAACGGTCTTCTACAAAAGAAAAACTTTTCACCGCTTCGAGCTAAGTACCTCCTTGTGGTGCTTTCAGCTCTGCGACCAGAACTCCTGCAGGCCCTGCACGACGATCCGACGGCAAGGCACCTCGGTGTTTCTCGCACGCTCGCTAGGATACAAGAAAGGTACTACTGGCCACGTCTTACCACCGACGTAACTCGTTGTGTGAGGACATGTCGGGACTGTCAGCGACGCAAGACACCACTGACAAGGCCAGCGGGACTTCTGCAGCTAATAGAACCACCTTGCCGACCTTTCCAGCAGATTGGTTTGGACCTACTGGGGCCGTTACCGACGTCAGCTTTCAGAAACAAGTGGATCGTGGTAGCTACAGACTACCTCACCCGCTACGCCGAGACAAAAGCCCTTCCCAAAGGCAGTGCATCTGAGGTAGCTAAGTTTTTTGTCCAAAATATTGTCCTATGTCACGGCGGTGCGGAGGTCCTTATTACCGACAGAGGAACGGCATTTGCTGTCGACTTAACTCAAGCGATCTTGGCATACAGCCAGACAAGCCACCGCCGGACGACAGCGTACCACCCACAGACCAACGGCCTCACCGAGCGGCTTAACAAGATGATTGCCGACATGCTGGCAATGTACGTCGATGTGGAACACAAGACGTCGGATGCTATTCTGTACGTGACCTACGCATACAACACGGCGGTGCAGGAGACGACGCAGATATCTCCACACAAATTGGTCTACGAAAGGAGCTTGGCAATGACGCTCGATTCCATGTTACCCAACGTCACCAACGAAGAAAACCTCGATGTGAGTGAGTAACTTCAACGCACCGAAGAAGCCCGACAACTCGCGGGTCTCCGTATCAAGAATCAACAGACGACCGACAGCCGCCGTTACAATCTTCGACGACGCTTCGTGGAATACCAGCCCGGTGAACGTGTTTGAATGTGGACACCGATACGCCGACGTGGTCTAAGTGAAAAGCTTCTGCGACGGTACTTCGGACCGTACAGGGTGGGTCGACGTCTTTGCCCATTTGATTACGAGGTTGTCCCCGACGACATCACGAACTCTCAACGACGCCGATCGCAACCTGAAGTCATTCATGTCGCGCGCCTCAAGCCGTTTCATGCTTCTTAACAAACTGAAACAGTGTTTTTTTGTATTATTATTGTATCGTAATTTATTCATTGTAATTTCTTGCATTATTGTTGTACCTTCATCTTTCGTTTAAGCATCGGGACGATGCCTTTTTCAGAGGGGGCAATTCCATGTTCCATTTCCCAAGTTTTGTTATCGTCCTCGTCCCAAAACACTACACGATTCTCAACGCAAACCGCGCCTGCAGTTTTCAAGAAGCTTCCGGACTGTAGTAGATCATTTTGATAAGATCACGCCCACTCTGCGAAATGTACAGATTATTTTGGAACCTACGCCACCGGCAGCGATAACGTTAGAACATTTGACGGCAAGAGTATAAATGCCGACGCGCTTCGCCGCTTGTCAGTAGTTGATCGACGGCCGACGCTTTGTTCGCCGCTATCGGCACAAGACTGCTGTACTGTAATTGGATTTTCCGTTTACCGGGCACAGGTTCGCCCAAATAAATGGTTGAATTCCAACACAAAGTCTCCTGTTTTCGGCCACGTCACGACCGCGTGACAACACTATAGTCGACGGCAATGTACCAGGAAAAGGCTTTCATCTCTATTATTGTGCGGAAATAGAGAGGGCTAAGTTCGGAGGGGTCTCAGAAATAAACAGGGGGTTGAAGGTTCCATGTTGTTCCCCGATTGGGCAACTTCCAATTATACTTATCCCGCAGTAAGCTTGAGTGGTTTCAGTTTCAGCCCGCAAAAAGCTGTTTAAAACAGAGTCGCACGAAGAGGGTTTGGAGTTGGATTTCGTCACGCGTAAAAACGGCTTTTCGACGTTATAATACCGCCAAAAAGTACTTGTTTTATGCAACAAGTATTGTTTCAACAGGCCTAAAGAAAGTATCTGCTAAAAGGATTGACCGAGTTTGCTGGATGAATGAATGGATGGATATGAGCGTCCCCTTTATGACGTGGCAGCGACTAATGTGTCACCGCACGTGCTCAACAAATAAAGAAGGAACTGCTTCGTTTCCTTTTTTTAAGGTTGACCTAGGGCCTTCATTGCCAATTTCGATAAAATATGTGTCTCTTTAGGAAGAAAAAAAATGGAGATTCATGCCCGATCAAAGGCTGAATGTCCTCATTTTTCTCAATATATTTTCTATTGCAGAGACCACCCTCGGGTCGTTTTTTTTTTGCTAAAAAATATTCTGCGAAATGTTTCGCACTTTTATACTTCCCCGAATTCCATATTTTTTTCCGCTAAGAACAGTTGATTGGCTAACAGTTTCGCAAATTATAATACCATGTCATTAACACTGCTTAGTTATGTAGTTTTCTACCAATGGCAGTTCACTTTTTGCGTTGTTACGACTGAAATCCCAATTTCTTTACAAACGCGCATTTTTAGTTCTGACCTTCTACATGAATTCGTGAAATAGAAACCTGTACCAGAATATGTCTTCACATTAGAGGCATAGTATTTTCTCGCTAAAGCAGCAGCCGATCTCTCAAGCTCAAGAAAAATTTTAAGACAACTTTAATGAATAACTGTTGAAAACGGCACAATATTCGTTTCTATCAAAACATCAAACTTTTCAGACAGAAGAAGTTTGTCGAATCCTTTTCTAATTCAGTGCCAAAAAAAAAAGCACAAGTTGAGCAGTGCTCCACAAAACGGATAGGAGAGTTCAGTTTTTGTTTTCTTCCTGCCTAACAGCTCTGGGAACGGTAAAGTTATGCCGAGATCCTGAACGTCGAACAAAAATCAAACGTCTCCCGCTGCTCACGCAGTGTCCTGTGGCAGCTGCTTGCATAGAAATTCTGCTTTTGCTTAAGTTAGAAACATTTATATTTAGCTTCTTACCACTGAGAATTACATCTGCCCTTCTTTTAGTGCGTGCCCCTTTGCAGATATTTTTCTTTAGTTTAGTTTAACAATTCACAGCCGCAAGTCCTTAGAAATGGCGCAGGAGGCGTGACTTGGGAGCACTCATTAGATGGCTGCGGGAACTGGCGCGATTGCCGCTAAGCCTCCGAGGTTCTCCATCGATCGTATTGCATGAATTCGTGCTTGGCAATACGAGGTTTTCTTTCTTCGTTACGCGCCGTCATCCGTCACGCTTCCTTGCGCACGTTCCGCCCAGCGCAGAGCAGATTCGACGGCTTAAAAGGCGGAGGCTCTGCGGCGTTCACAGAAATCGGTCGGGCCCGCAACGCTACACATGCATTCATAATTTTGTTTTCCTTTCAGTGACAGGTGGGGGCTTGTTGTTATCGCCTCAACAGTGCTGCCATAACGACAATATTTTTTGGTCATGCTCAATACTTTCTTCAGCGACGTTTGTGTTACCACCAGTTTGACAAAAAGGGTGCCGGTAGGGGACGGAATTTGCAGCTAGGGTTAACTTCAACCTTTCACGCATTAGTGCGTATATACATAATGCTTTTCAGACAGTAACTGCAAAAACGTCGTCATCGTTAGAGAAAGCGTTTCACTTTGTCTACTTGCTCTCCACACTTTTTCTTAATTTTACTACGACGCGACAATGCCGCCATATGAACATACCAAAATACTTGTCTTTCGCTGTCTTCCCTTTTTACCCTTGACGACGTAGAATAGTTTCTCAGCTTCCCGTTAGTAGCACTTGAACTTGTCAAACGCAATCATTGTGCAAAGCGAGTCGCAGCATGCTACGTGCGACATTTTCCGCTATCTGGTCGTAGTAACTGGCACAAATTTTGCACATGAGAAGCGAATAGGCTGAAGATAGGCCTCACAGGCTACGTACAATGTCATTTAGTATAGAAGCGCTAGAAGCTATGTATACAGGTATAACATTTAAAACGACACACATTCGTTAGGGCAACGTTAATGCGCCCGTGTTGCAGAAATGGCGGTGTCTCTGTCATTTTCTATGAACGAAAAATCTTGAAAGATGCCGGTAATAAATGTCGCGGTCGAGCCGGGATAGTGAAGCCGAGGTATTCTGCGTGGCAGTCATGTGGTTTACGTAGGAGCTATGCCAGTGCTTGTTACTTGTCCGGAAGTAGACCTATACAGTCGTCATGTCAGGTCAAAGTCACGTTAAATCACGCAATGTTGCGTCCGAGATGCATATGATGGCTTTACACATGAACTGCGTTACGAGTTTTCTGTTTAAAGCTGACAACCCATTACAAAGAGCATGGCTGTAATGCATCATCATCAACGCCCGTCACATCCATTAAAACGATCAGCTATAGAGGCGCGGATGTATTGTTTCATAGTCGCGTAGCAGATTCTTCAAAGCAGGGTCATTCCACACCAAACATCCGAGACATCTTGGCGGCTATCTGACATGTATTCGGAAATATTGTACATACAAGGAAAATGTATAGGCATGCCCAAGACACCAGGCTTCCGACGATGGCCTAAGAACCCCGGTGTTGCATTCCAAGATACTCCAAAAGGCCTGAGCAGTATTGCGATAGCATCTTAGAAACTCTTTTGAGTATTTGTGTTTCTGAATCGAGACATACCTGCAAAATGTATTTGTTCCTTTCTTTGAAATAGTTTGAAGATGTATCAGTTATATCGTGCCAAAGTTACGGGACAAAGATATTTCGTCACAGTGTTGTCGGAAAGGAGCTGACGTGTTTCTATGGAACAACCGAAGAATTTGTGCTACGCCAAGCACAGGTGCGCTGCTGATTGCCGATATAATTACTGTATGTGCTTCTTAGGTGTAGAATACACAGTAACTTCAGTCGCCAACACAGCGGGACGTAGCGAACGCTTTTCCATGGACACAGAGTGACCCTTGTGGGAAAGCACCGGACACGGTGACGGCAGACTCGTGGAGGAAATATTATCATGCTCTGCCAACGAAAGTCACAGTCTCTCAAGGCAGATGTGGCACCGCTATCATTTTTTGTGGCAAGTCATTTCGTGAGTCTTGTGTCGAGGTGGAACTAACTAAACCTAAGTAACATCCTACTTGATGAGCTGCTGTTGCTTCGGTGCCGCCCTATCGGAAAAATTGCCATGGTGGATACTGGAAAACATGGTGGGAGTAGTGGAAATAATAGTGGGCATGGTGGAAATTATGATGGCTATGGTGGGACGTAGTGAAAAATATGGTGGTTATGCTGGGACATACTGGGTGGTATGGTGTACAGATGATGGGTAAAAAGGAAATGATGGTGGAAAGCAGAGGCTAGATAGTGGGCAATAATGGGACACTCTGCCCACCATTGCGATAATGCTGGGAAGCCCTAAGCATATGGTGGGTGGTGCTTATTATGGTGGGCTACAAGGTGTACCAAGTTGAGAAACTCTTCCCACCAATGCGATAATGCTGGGAAGCACTAAGCAGATGATGGGTGCTGCTTGTTATGGTGGGCCACATGGTGTACCAAGCTGGGAAGCTCTGCCCACCATCGCGATAATGCTGGGAAGCAAGCAGATGATGGGTGGGCTTATAATGGCGTGCAATTTATATAGTGTACAAAGCTGGGATCTGTACACTACATTTTCTACCACCATGATTTGCACCAAAGGTTAGGCCTACTGACCGAGCCCGTACAACTGTGTTATCCGTGCTTCCGGGTTTCAGAATACATGATTACGATGATTAAGTATGACAATACAGCGCAGCCATATGGCATCAATTAACCTAAATGAAACATTTTTCATTGTGTATGGTGTCCGCTCAAGAAGCAACAAACATCGATGCGACGCGATTAAAGCACTCCCAGAGAACGTAATTAAGTGTCTTGTCACCGACAGCCGCCGGTCATACTCGCCGGCACTTCTCTAGCTTTTGTACGTGAACTCAGACGTGGCAATTCGTGTGCTTGGTGAACCAATATGATAGCGTAATGTTTCCGGCACACTGCATTCGTTTTGGCCAAGCCGTTATGTAGTTGTTGCTTTAGCGAAAGAGCTACAGCATTGCGCTGGCGCGACCGTCCTCTACATTGCGCGAAAAGCATCCCAATACTCAATCAAATAAATTAGGCGGGCGTATCTATGCAATGAGCCTAGAAGCGTCATAAGTCGTGAGCAGATGTCGCCCTTTAGAACGAGCGCGAAACGGATATTAAACTTGGCAGACCCCGCCGGTAAACTGTTGCTGCTCCCCAGTCCACTTGATTTTTTAGATGCGGAGCATCTAATACTCGAGGCTTGTAGTGCGGCGCCGTCCGCAAGCTTCCTCCTCCTTCTTCCACCATCTGTGCATCCCTTCCTCCTCTACACACCGCGCGCGCTTCACTCCTCCACCATCTGTGCACCCTTCCTCCTCTACACACCGCGTGCCGGCAGCTGACGCGCGCGCATGCGCCGTCGCGCTTCGAGAACTTCGGCAGCTGACGCGCGCGCATGCGCCGTTGCGCTTCTCCCCCTTCTCGAACATTCGACAGCTGACAGTGCATGCGCCGTCGCGCTGTATATATACTCAAGGTCGGTGCTCGCTCGCTCAGTTGCCGCTCGTCGGTTGGTTTGTACGGCGCGTCGACGTCCGAGGTCGCAATGATCGACGTCCCTTCGACCAGCGCCGGCCAAAGTGTTGGCGGAACCGCAACCAAGTCGTCGTCCGAAGACAAAACAGCGCGGAGAAGAGCTCGCGACGCCGAACGTAAACGTCGGCGTCGAGCGGAAGATGCTCAATTTAGAGAACGTGAAGCCGCTGAGAGACGTCAGCGTCGAGCAGCAGCACCGGATTCGGCTGCTTTGAAACGTAAGCGTCGACAAGAGGACCCGGACTTTCGAAAACGGGAAGCCGAGTGCAAGCGTCGGCGACGAGAGGCCGATCCCGATGCTGCCCGCGAGCGCAAGCGCGCCGAGGTAGCGGCGTGGCGCGCCAAGCAGTATGCCACGCCCAACGCTCGCTTCAAGCGCGACTTCCTCGACCGAAGCTTCGGCCACACCTGCAAGGTGTGTGATCGTCTTTGGTTCGATAACAACTTAACTCGGATCGGCAACATTCAGAACAACTTCAAAGCGTTGTCGGTTCTTTGCGATACGTTTGGAAAGGGCACCGACTATGCCGACTACGTCGTGTGTGCTACGTGCAAGCAGTCGTTGATTGCCGGTCGAGTTCCCTCGGCTAGCGTGAGTTACGCTCCGCATCCTCCTCAGTGTTCCCCCGAGGGAAGCTGCGGGCAATTTTTTTTCTTGAAGTTGTGAATTGCGAAAAATAGCACTATTGTCATTAAAATAGTGGCAATCGTTAAAGGCCGCAGTTACTTGTGTGTAATAAATGTGCAATATTTAGTAGCAGGTGTAGATCTTGTCTATGTTGTGTACACGACAAACATAACTAAGTTGAACCTTAAGTTTGTATGGCAACTAAGTATTTAACATGCAATCAACGTCATGTTGGTGTGGCGCAGTTCCCCATTACAAGCCATGGCATTCGTTTTCTCTGTGTGGATGAGGACGACGGCATACCATACGACATGGTTATGTTAATTAGCCTTCACAGCATCTGGCAGACCACTATGGCTTACAGACATCTTGACCAGAACATACGTCCTGTCCGGGAGAACTTCATTGCAAATATGCGGTATATCACTGAGGTGTATAAACAAGAAGAAGAACCTCCCAGCTGGCTAACAATGTTAGAGG
Organism: Rhipicephalus microplus; assembly: GCF_043290135.1. Taxonomy (NCBI): domain Eukaryota; kingdom Metazoa; phylum Arthropoda; class Arachnida; order Ixodida; family Ixodidae; genus Rhipicephalus; species Rhipicephalus microplus. The sequence goes on along the minus strand of NC_134701.1, from coordinate 18,065,874 downwards.
AATTGTGCAACCTGAAAAAATTTTAATGTGAGCACTTCGGATCAAATATTGGTCCAAGTGTATTTTATCATTCATGTTTCTGTGTGAACACCTGTACAGAAAAACAGGTAATAAAGAAAAAAAAATTGGTGTGGCGCAGTGGTTAGCGTCTTCGAATGGGAACCCGCAGGTTGCACGTTCGATCCTCCGTGGCGCCTTTTTTTTACGGGACGGGTGTTTTTCATACCGTTTTTATAGATTTCTTTTTTATTTTTTGTGGCAGCTCGACACGGTGATTCTGACGTCATTTCGCGCTCAAGTGTTGCCGGCACTGCAGCACCCACCATACCCACCATGCGCCATGGTGGGCGTTTCCCACCATTCACCCACTACATTAATCCACTATAATGGTGGGTGGTGGTTTCCACCATGCCCACCATTCGTTTTTTTCCGATAGGGCGTTAACACAAAAAACACAATATCGGTTATAGCTTGTGCCTACACTAAACTTTTTTTAATTACTGGTGTAGCGATCCGAGTGACATGCTGCACTTCCAAGTTTGAAGTTTCGTGAGCCTATGCTCATATTCCCGACAATTCGTCAGAAACTCCGCAGAGGTCACACGCCCCCTCATTGATCTTCTAAAAAAAGATTGGGGCCCTGATCAAGCCAGGGCTTTTTCCCGGCTCATACACTTCTGATCACGCCACCTATTACCGCCCACTTCGACCCGTACGCTCCAACCGAGGTCCGCACTGATGCTAGTAGCTACGGTATTGGCGCGGTGTTAGCACAGCGTCAATCCGGTCATGATCTAGTTCTTACGCATGCCAGCCAGCTCCTTTCTCCTGCCGAACGCAATTACTCCATAACTAAGCGCGAGTGTCTGGCGCTTGTATGAGCAGTAAGTAAATTCCGCATCTATTTATATGGCCGCGGTCTTTCACCGTTACCACTGACCATCACGCTAAATGCTGGCTTTCAGCTCTCAAAAATTCAAAAGGGCGCCTTGGTCATCGGGCTCTGCGCCTCAAGGAATTCACATACACAGTGGTTTGCAAGTCCGACCATTTACATTAAGACACCGACTGCCTCTCTCGGTACTCCATTGACGCTCCATATCTCGTAACGAAAGACGCGTCCATCTGTATTTCCTCGCTCTCAGCTTTCGGCAACATGGAATGTAAGCAATAATATCACGCGATCTACAAGATCTAATTGACCACCTGAATACTGGTTCTACAGACAGTTCGCTTCGAATATTCGTCGTATTAGATGGCATCCTATACTGCCGCAACATGCACTCCGTGGGACAGGAACTACTACTCGTTGTACCCACTGATTTGCGCTCGACAGTACTTCAGCAACTAAATGATGTACCAACGGCTGGCCACCTTAGTGTTGCTAGAACGTACGACCATGTCCGCCGACGCTTTTTTTGGCCCAGCCTCCAGCGTTTCGTACAACGTTATCTTGCTTCTTGTGAGTCATGCCAACGCCGCAAAAGACCAGCTGTACAACCCGCCGGGCTCCTTCAACCGATTGACATACCTACCGGGCCTTCCTATCATGTTGGCTTTGTCCGGCTGGGCCCTTTCCCTCTTTATACCAACGGTAACAGGTGGGTCGCTGTCACTACAGATTATTCGGCCCTATTTGCCATTACGAGACCTCTTCCAAGCAGCTGCGCTACAGAGGTCGCTGACTTTTTGATCTAAGACGTCATCTTACTTCATGGCGCTCCTCGTCAACTGGTCACCAACCGTGGTCGCTGCTTTTCACCTAAGGCAATCGATGACCTTCTTTGTTCTTGTGCAACCAAGCAAAAGCTTGCGACGGCCTATCATCCTCAAACGAACGGCCTCACAGAACGTTTGAACCGTACGCTCGCTGACATGCTCGCCGTTTACGTGTCAACTGATGATCACGACTGGGACATTGCACTACCCTTTGTCACATTCGCTTACAATAGATCACGCCGCGACAGTGCTGTATATTTTCCCTTTTACCTTTTTTATGGAAAAGACCCGACATTGCCGTTCGACACGATTGTACCCAACTCTGCTGACCTGTCCACAGCATATGCTCGCTGCGCTGTTAGCACAGCTGAGAAGGCCCGTCAGATTGCTCACCGACGCCTTTCGGACTCCCAGCTCCCCAAGAAACATAGCTATGACAGCCGCAAGCGCAACGTCCGCTTTAATCTGGGTGACATCGTTCTTCTGTGGACTCTGTCGCATGTTGGCCTGGCCGAAACGTTTCTACCCAAGTATTCCGGACCTTACCGTGTGCTACGGCAGGTAACAGATGTTACCTGTGATACAGCCCCTCTAAACTCTTCGACGCCCTCCACATCTTCCGACATTGTCCACGTCGCTCGCCTGAAGCTGTACCTCTCGTCCAACACTTGCCAACCGCCGGGGGTCGATGTTGTGGTGTTGCGTCTAGTTGCGGCTATCTCTATGCGATGTGGCTCAAAAAAGAGGACGACGACGTGTTTGGAGTTCGAAAAATGCACGACGGCTGCCATTTTGACTGCTGGTTTATTTTCTACTCTAATGTAGTAAATGAATTCGCAACGATATTATTAAATAACGTCCCTTGCTTCTTTAGATAGCCCGTGTGACTGTGTTAGAACAATTCACGATAACCTTTCAAAAGCATTTATTGCATCACTGGCTGGCCTCGGCAGTTTTTTCTGTGTACGATAAACTAGATTGCACCACGCGAAGTCACTTTGTGATTCCGTATTTCAAAGTCTGTGACAACGGGGTAGTCTTAATTCAAAGTGGTGTTTAGTGCCCTGTTGGGTGTCTGTTGTGGGAACTGCAGTCTGGTGTAATGTGAATTCTTGAAAAAGCGTTCGCACTAACTTATCCTTAAAAATCACTGCATATCACACAGTAAATCATCAGGAGTGGGGTGAAGCGGCTATCCATGCGTCCGTGCTTCTGTCCGTCCATGCATCCGTCTGTCCGTGTGTCCATTCGTTTTTGCTTCCGTCGGTTCATGCGTCCGTCCATCGGTCGTCCGTTCGTCTATCCATCCGTGCGTCTATCCGTCCATCCGTCCCTCTGTCTGTCTGTCTGTCTGTCTGTCTGTCTGTCTGTCTGTCTGTCTGTCTGTCTGTCTGTCTGTCTGTCTGTCCATCCGTACGTTCATCCTTCCGTCTGGCTGTCCATCTGTCCACACCTAATGAGTGAGTCATCGAACTAGCCGGTCACGAACCACGACGAGCTAGAAGAGGCACACCCACGGCTTTAGGATATTCGCCTCTAAAAATCACTTCTAGTGCACCACTTTCAACACATTTAGATTCTGTACGTTAAGTACTGGGGGATTTTAGTGAATTTATAATTATCCCTAATGTAGCTTATGGCACGAAAAAATGACGAAAAAAGGACAAGTGCAAACTATCAACTAAATTTATTCGAAAAAGCGCACACATACATACATACACATACATACAGGTCAACAAAGTCACAAGTAAATATAGTCGAAAAAACTTTTTAATGGCACGCACTCAAGTAGGTAATCCGACTCGGTGGCATGTAACGTGATTGAGGGCTTCGTCACGCATGTTCCGCTTAATTTAATATCCAAATATGCCTCCTCTATTTCTCGTGCAATCTGTCATATTTGCGAGCACCCTGGTCTCAGATAGCAAGGGTGTGCAGCCACACTCCCTGCAGTGTAACGAAAGATTTGAACACGGTGTCCCCCTCAAGGACACCTTATGGTCTAACAATCTATGGTATACACACCGTCCCATCTGCCCGACACAGCATTTTTCGCAATATATTGATTGGGTATATACGTATATGTGTGCGCTTTTTCGAATAAAGTTAGTTGATAGTTTGCGCTTGTCCTTCTCTCGTGTTTTTTTTTTTGCGCCAGAAGCTACGTTAAGAATGAACCAACTCGCCCAACAACTCACTCTGCTGATTAATAGTCTTGTAGTGTTAGTGTGATAATGAAGATTCAGTGGTGGTACCGACGAGAGTTCTCAAAATGTTTTTGACTCATTGGCTATGATATGAACAACCCGCTTTTTGTTGGACACCACAATAACGGCCCTCAACGTCATTTTGTGTTAGGGAAAAGGCATGCACTTCACCATTCTGCTCTCCACATACGTCGAAAAAGTCCCACATTCGTTTTTCAAAGGTTAGAGGAATGGGGCTTCACCCATTGAATTTTCTACTTCAAAAATATAGTATAGTTATAATTCACTTTGTGTGTGTGTGTGTGTGTGTACGTGAGCGTAGGTTAAGGTATGCAATCTTTTATTCTCAATGTATATTTAAACTTATATAAATTATTCTATCACGTTCCAGCAAATTGGTGCTGCGAAGGCATCGAACTACCACAAAGGTAATTCAAATGTTATAAACAGTCTTTTGAAAGCTTGCATAAGATAGCACACTTTAGAACGAAATTTCATTGCAAGAAGTTGAGGTTTTTTCTCTTTCCTTAAATAACACCTAATTGTTGAAGTAGTTCTTTATCTATTTTCGAAGATATAGAATTCTCCCCAAAACTTTCAGATGATATTGATCTCGTCCACACAAACAAGTTTTCCGACATCAAAACACTGTGGTTAAAGCTTCCGAAGTGGCCAAGTGAACCCCACAAGAACACATTTATCGACCTAAGTTCCGGCAACAAAACCAACTGATACAATGAGCTCCACAGGTCAGGGATAGCTGCGTAAATACAGCCTTTTTGAAATACTAGTCCAGTAGCTTTGCTAAGTGTGTTTAAGGAAAACATCCAGGTGGCCTTACTAATGTAACTTAGAAGCGTGGTGGTTTGGGCTGGTTGGTAGGACATAACGATTGTTATAACGCGAGAACAAAACGACGACCAAGGGACTCGTCTTATTCTCGTCTCTTTGTCGTCATTCTGAGCTCGTGCTATAACAATCATCATGCCTTACTAATGCTACAGCTGTAACATTAAAATCATCTTGACAAGCAGCTTACGTCGAAAGACACTTTATCTTTCTTGCGTGTGTTTTTCTGAGTTGACAATTGACACTTCACCAGTGTGCATGACTAATAACTGATCAAACTAAATACTGTTTGAGAATACGCATTTCACCAGTTACCTATTTTGGGTCTTCAGTTTTTTCCTAATGTTCGAATGTTGTGGGGATGGCTTTGTATATCTATACAAAGTGTTTCAGCTGAAAACTTCCGAGCAATCAAAAATTAAAAATGAGTACTACGCGTGTCCAGATAGCGCAGTATTGCTCTTAGCTGTACGCAGCCTGCTTGATTATATTTAGATCCACCGATCACGTTAATGAACAAAGATTGCCTAATGAACTTTTTAAACACTGACTCTATGAAAAAGCTTTTATACAAGACTTGTAGCCTTTATCCATTGATTGATATGTGGGATTTAACCTCCCAAAACCACCATATGAATAAGAGAGACGCCGTAGTGGAGGACTCCGGAAATATAGACCACCTGGGCTTCTTTAACGTACACTCAAATCTGAGGACATGGGCCTACAACATTTCCGCCTCCATCGGAAATGTAGCCGCCGCAGCCGGGATTCAAACTCGCGACCTGCGGTGCAGCAGCCGAGTACCTTAGCCACCAGACCACCGCGGCCGGTCAGCTCTTATCCAGAAATAACAAAATTTTCAAGTCACGGTGTATAAGATAACAAAGTGGGCAATTTTCTTCCAGAGTTTTTTTAAAGTGTGCGAAATTGAAAAAAAAAATACCACGTCACTTGCGCCTAATGCGCGGTGCTATGAGTGCCCTGAAATGTAAGTTGAATGATTTAGCAAAGGCTTCTCACGAACGAAGGTTGCTTGAACAGGTTATCGGTGACTACGGTGGACATTAAGTGAAGCTTGGATAGTACCATTTAAAAAAAGGGGCGGAAGGGGGCTAAAGAAAGAAACCAAGACAATACACTTCGAAGAAAAATCGGCTGTCACGTGCATTGCGAAACGAAACCAGAGGCAGTACTCGGCACAGCGCGGACGCTTTTTTTTTCAGGCCAACAATATATGTGATGGTGAGGGAGACAGTGACATATTGATAAAAGAAGGATATCAGAAATACGACGGGAATATGCGGCACGCAGTACTTTTGGACACGCTTCGACAAGAGAAAATCTCAGTCTGAAACGATGCATTTCACTAATGAAGAATGTGCGAATATAGTTCTGGCCCTCGGCTGGGCGAACGGAAACAGGAGGGGGCGGCAAGATTATATCGCAGATGGCACCCATGAATTCGGGTAAATAGTTTGATATTGGTGCGAAATTACGAAACGCTGAAGAAGACAGGCATGTTAAAAACAGCGTCTGCACTCAAAAAGTGGGACTCAGTCTCTTAAAACAGTCATTCTTTCTCACGTCGCGCATGCAAGCGTTCGCGACGTGATTGCTAAGGCCGGTGTTTCCAGCTGTAGTGTTTGGCGCGTACTCAAGAGCGGAGGACTTCATCCATACCATGTTCTAGTGCATCAACAGCTGGAAGACAGATTTGCAAAGCCTTCTTGACTTCTGCATCTGAATACTCATACAAGAAGAACGTAATGCCGGCTTCCTGAAGAACATAATCTGGTTTGATGAAGCTTGCTTCTCGCGCAATGCCGAAGTCAATGTTCACAATGGTCATTACTGGAGTGCTACAAATACTCACTGTCTGTTGCAGTCACAACGCCAGGTGCAGTGGTCTTAGAGTGTTTGGTGCGGCTTTTACGATGGCTAAAATTGGCCCAGTGTTTTTCGATGGAACACTCACCTCAAAACGCTACATCAGCGAAATACTAAATGACCCACAGAGTGACTTCAGCTGCAACCTCCCTCTTGCACAACTTGGGAAGATATGGTTCCAGCAAAACGGAGCTTTTCCACACAGTTGCACGTGGACTCGACGGTAGCTTGATCGAGAATTTTTCGAGAAATGGATCGGCCGTCTTGAACCTGTAGAGCGGCCCTCTGCATCCCCAGATTTGACTTCGCTGTATTTTTTTTCTATGGGGATACATGAAAGACCACGCCTACACCAAAGCGACGACAACGCTCGCAAGACTGAAGTCTAAAATGGCAGATGTTTGCCGCGATATTACTTCACGAATGCTACGAAACGTGACAAAAAACGTGCTGATTCGGTGTAGACGGTTTATATGAACTGATGGAGGTCTGTTTTAGTACGCTATTTAACTGCCCATCACGTCTCAGTAAAAGTGCATCGAACCTAGTACCAATGACAAAGTGGGGCTCAAACCCGGGTACACTGGGTGCCAGCCCAATATTCTACGACTGAGCCACGCCGGCGCTTTGGAATTGCTGGCAAATGGCCTCATGTAGGCTTGGTGTCGGGAAAGCAATCGCGTTATTACGACTTATGAAACGCTTTTAAAACAATGAAAGAACAAGCAATTGTCACAGAACGCGAATAGCGTACCGAGTGGGTGCCCAATGCTCCAACCCATTACAAGAGCTTGTTTTTGTTCCGCTATTAACTGGGGAGCATACCCTCTTCAGCCTTAATTCCTCATCTTCGTAGGCCACTGCATGAAGAAGTGGCACAAAATTCCGCGCAATAATTTAGCGGCTACCACGCTTCTCAGAAGAATGATGAGAAATAGCATCGAATACCCTAAAATTTTTATAGTAATGCCGTAGTGGGCATCAAGCAAGTGTGCTTGCAGTAGTTACCTAATGAGTGTTTGAAAAAGGTTGTAAAAAGCTGCTCTTCTAGCTTTAGGTGTGACTCTGTTGCATCTACCGCGCAGGCCTGGCGTTTATTGCCTTTAGATCATGCACACACAAAACAACAGCAACAGGTGTACCAGTTGTATCTTCCCACTTTCACTGTAGGCTGATATTTTGTATGATGTAGGATAATGTAGGTATCCATCAAAGCCATACCATAAACATGCGAGTGAACTGCAAATTCGGTAGCATTACTGCGGTCGTTTTCATGATTTTCAGTTTATTAGTTGGTAACATGTGGCCCAGTTGTTCTCAGATTCACCTAAATATTTTATATTACCGGTGTAATGCCCAATAAATGTATGACTGGCTTACTTTCTAGTTATATCAAGGCATGCTTGTATGCCGACTATGGATAAGGTTTCCAAAATATATCACATAACTAAGCCAATATGAAACTCAAGTTGGAAAAGTCTACGTTGAATTTTCTGATATTTTTGTCATATACCTAAACTGACAACTCAGTTTTTATTATTCAGTATAAGAGTCAAAGCTTGCCGCAAATGCAAAGCATTTAACGTGATAGCAACAATTGGGAAAGTCACACGCACAATGGCAAGCAGATCGAAGCGTGCCCCGTGTTTAGCACACACAAATAACGCACAAAACGTACTTACTGGTACAGACGAACGCGAATAAGCATCTCAGTTGTTACTTCTCTGTGTCTCCAAAGCGCGTTCTTTTCGCAAACAGAGACTGTGCTACGATTGCAGTGACATTTGTGGGCCCAGCAACTACAACAGAATCATTCCGGTAAAAGCCACAGGCCAGCCAAGACATCCAATCCTCCCCAATGATGAGAGATAAGGGCGCGTGAGCAAGCGTCGACATTCTTCTTTCTACAGGGCAAAGTACGCGTGAAATATGAAGCGCGCTGCCGTGCGCTTATTGCGCCATCTAGCTGGTAATGCTGAAAATATGATAGTTCCCCCGGAGATGCCCATCACCTGTGGTAAGTAGCAGATATAAATTGCCGTTGGAACGTTGAAGCACGTGCTCCTCCGTGGCTTGTGGTTAACCCCTCTCATTCATGACTCAGCGGTTCCACGTTTGATTCTGCGCGCCGGAGTCTTTCTTTAGGATTTTCTCCTTCTATATATACATATACGGTGAGTGAGGGCGATGCCGACGGCAAAATCTAGCCTAGAGTGTCCATATTATAGCTAAGGCAATATATATGATGAAAGCATGGGCAGGCATGTTTTCGTGGAGCACGAGTACCGGCGTATTTCGCAAAAAGCATACCTGCGCAGCAATGCAGCAAAACAATTGTTTCCAGTGTTCTTATCCTGTTATATTGAAAGTGTACCACGAATTCGCCCGTTCAGGTATGCATGAAATATACTCAAAAATTGAATGCTTACTTGTCTCATTTAGGTATCATACCTGCATACTTATGGTAGAAATATGGGAGACGCTAATCATGGCCTGCATGAGTTCCCCAGGATGCACGAATTCCCTAGGTTGCGAATAAGTGGAATGCTGCAGCATACACGGCCCAGTGACCAATCACTGGAGAAATGTGCCTCACACTCGAAGGGTCATCTGGAATGCATGCTCCACTTGACTAAGTAGAACTCTTTTGCGAAAAAGTTCCGCTTTTCAGCTGGAATATATCTGCACCCAGATTAAGATTGCAGTCATCATAATCCAGTTCATGGATTATGATGACTGAGGACTGAAGTTCAGTACAAGTGGGAAATTCCACAGGAGGAAGCATTTCGGGAACCAGAACAACGCCTGCAGATGCCCCCGATACGCGCGCATTTCGACGAAAACGCCGAAACTCAAGTGCACACTGACGCAAGCAGCGTAGGACTCGGCGCCGTCCTCGTGCAGAACTCTGATGGACTGGGAAGTGTTATTAGTTACCCTAGCCAGTCGCTATTCATGGCTGAAAGCAATTATTCCACAACAGAAAAGGAGTGCCTTTCCATGATCTGGGCGACGTCAAAGTTTCGTCCTTACCTCTACAGCAGGCCCTTCAAAGTTGTTAGCGACGCCTTGTGTTGGCTACCTAACTTGAAGGACCCTGAAGGTCCCCGTGCGTGATGGAGCCCGACACTTCAAGAATACAACATTACCGTCATTTAATGGTCCGGCTGAAAACATTCCGACGCCGGCTGCTTGTCGCGAGCCTCCGTTGCCCCACCGTTGCCCGAAGACCCGTATGACGACTGCTTCTTGGTAACAATAACAGCTGACGACTTCGCTGAACGCCAGCAGGCTGACCCGGAACTTAGGGGCGTAATTGAATGCCACGAAGGCAGGACCTCCATTGTTCCAAAGGCATTCAAACGGGCACTTACGTCATTTTCACTGCGAAAGGACCTTCTGCAAAGGGAAAAAATTCTTGCCGCTTCAAGTCAAGTACCTTCTTGTGGTGCCTTCAGCTCTGCGACCAAAACTCCTCCAGGCCCTGCACGATAATTTAATGGCAGCACACCATGGTATTTCGCGCACGCTTGCGAGGATACAAGAAAGGTACTATTGGACACGCCTTACCGCCAACGTCGCTCGTTACGTGAGGACATTTCAAGACTCTCAGCGACGCAAAACACCGCCGACAAAGCCAGCAGGCTTTTTTAAGCCAATTGAACCACTTCACCGACCATTCCAACTAATCGGGATGGACCTACTAAGGCAATTTCCGACGTCGAATTTGGGAAACAAATGAATTTTCGTAGCTACTGACTACCCCACCCGCTACGCCGAAACAAAGGCTCTACCCAAAAGTAGCTCCCAAGAGGTAGCCAAGTTTTTCATTGAGAACATCGTCCTTCATCATGGTGCCCAAAAGGTTGTCATTACCGATAGAGACACGGCCTTTACTTATTGTTACTTATTTGACTCAAGTGATCTTAAGACATAGCCACGCAAGCCATCGCCGCACCATTGCCATCCCCGCACTGACAAATGGTCTCACCGAGCGGCTAAACAATACAATCACCGACATGCTGGCCGTGTACGTCGACGTCGAACACAAGACCTGGGACGCCATCCTTTCGTACGTGACCTTCGCGTACAATATGGCCATCCAAGAAACGACGCAGATGACGCCGAGCCAGGGTCTATGAAGCCCGTCAACGGCGCTCGAAGCTGTGCTTCCAAACGTCGCTGAAGAAGAGAACCTTGACGTCACCACTTACCTTTAGCGCGCTGAAGAAGCTCGTCCACTCGCCCGCCTGCGCATCATGAATCAGCAGGTGACCCAGAGCCGCCGTTACAACCTTCGGCGAAGCTTCGTTCAGTAGCAGCCCGAAGACCGTGTCTGGGTATAGAGGCTGATACGCCGACGTGGGCTCAGTGAAAGAATTGGCCCCGTATCTGAATGTAATCGGCAAATGTCGTCGAAAGACGATAGTCTTGCATATAGAGAGAGTGGACAAAACATTGGTGTTCTGCGCAAGAAAATCGGTGAATGGTATTCCGGAGGCGCACGTTAGAGTGCCTCGAGCGTGCAGCGGAGGCAATAAAGTCACGTCACACGAGAGACATGAGTGCATCTGGCAGTTTTATTTGGAAATTAAAACACGTGGGCCTGAGACACGCGGTGCGCACCAGTCTCAGAGGTGGTAAGGTTTATAACGCAAGGCGACGGGTAGGCGCCGCTGCCATCTCGCCTTAGCAAAGCGTTGGAAACACTCGCCTTTTCCTGCAAGCGTTGCATGGACAGCGCAGCGTGATAAGTGCTATGGTCCCTAAAATTACTTATGTGTGCCTTGAGACGCACATGAAGAATATATACGTGTTATTGTGGTGCCTCAGATATGCGCAATAATTGCTTTTTAATTGACAATCGCACATGTACGAACGCTGGTCCTTGAGCAACATTGGTGGGCGGTGCGGATGGGTTCGGCCGTTCGGGGTAGCGGCTGGTGCTGTTAAGATTACTCGGTTCGCTGTAACGGTAGACAAACAGACAAGTGTACAGAAAGATGGACCAAGGTTTTTGCATCGAAGGTCCCCAAAAAAGACTATCGTCTTTAAAAGTTGTGTGACGGTACTTCGGACCATACAAAGTAGTTCGATGCCTCGGTCTACTCGACTACGAGGTCCTTCCCGACGGCATTACGAACTCTAAACGGTGCCGTGCTCGACCTGAAGTCGTCCATGTCGTGCGCCTTAAGCCATCTCATGCGCGAACCTGAGAACTGCATTTTGTAGTTTTTGCTGTATTTATTTGTTTATTGTCTTTATCATTGTACCTTCGTCTTTTGTTAAAGCATCGGGACGATGCCTTCTTCAGAGGTGGGCAATGCCACGTTCCTTTCCTCAAGTTTTGTTATCACCCCGTTACACTACGTTCAGCGCAAACCGCGCCTACGGTGTTCTAGAAGTTCGAGGCTTTAGTAGGTCGTTTGTTAAGACTACGCCCACTTCCCGTGTGCTCAGATTTGGGTGCACGTTAAAGAACCCCAGGTGGTCGAACTTTCCGGAGTCCTCCACTACGGCGTCTATCATAATCAAATGGTGGTTTTGGGACGTTAAACCCCACAAATCAATCAATCAAGATTACGCCAACTTCGGGAACGTCACAGATTGTTCGGCAACCTACGTCGCCGCTAGCGATAACGTTAGAATATTCTATGGCGAGGGTATAAATACCGAAACGATTCGCCGCTTGTCAATCGATGGTTACCGACGCTCAGTTCGCCGATATTAGTGCAAGTGTCTTGCTGTTATCTCAATTTACTTTTACGTGAACACACGTTCAGCAGAATAAAGAGTTCATCTTCGACCTACTGTCTGCTCCCTTCGTTGTTGTCCCGGCCCCGTAACAATATATGATGAAGGCCCCGCCTCCACTCAGAGGAGCAAGTTAGCCACAATTCGCATTTCACAAGCCAGCAACGCAGGGAACAAGAACCGTCTTTAATGCACGATTCAAAATAGTCACAAACAGCTTTCCGTGTAATCTTGACAGGCCAATATGTCTCGATCGATTTTGGTTTTAAATAAACTTAGGTGTCTAGTTCCAAACTGGTTAAAGCTCCAGCTATATTATTCTTTGGTTCATTCCCATCTACATTACAGTCGTTTGATTTTGGGCACAAGTTCAAAAACCAATCTTGACAGGCTGTTAAATTCACAAAAAAGGTCTGTACGCTACAAAGAAAATCTGCAACCTACAGAACATACTCCTCCATTTTTTGGCAAGCTTCAGATATTTACTGTTTACCAATTATATCATCTTAAGCTCAGCCTATATGTCATTAATGAAATAGGAAACACCCTTGGCACTTATATGGAGCATTGCTACCCAAGCGATACTCCCTATGAACTACGCTTCGATCGTTTTCAATTGCCTTTTTTAAGAACAACATATGGTAAGCGAGCTTTATCATATCAAATACCTTATCTACTCCACGAAAATAGCTATGTCCGTGAACTATTAAAGAACATAACACTAAAAACAGTGTGAAAAAAAAGTTAAGATTTACTTCCTTCCTTGTAAGGAGTCTTAATTGTAATATTTATTTTAAATATTTCTTTTATGTCGTTCGTGCTTTTGCATATTAGATGAAAATTGCTCAATTTCTTTCTTTTCAAATGTATTCCTCTATGGTACTTAGTAATTCTGTCAGAAATTTCTCCTTCTTGCATTTTTATATATACATTTTTATATTGGTACTGCAAATCGGTGATTACTGTAATGTGTTATTTTAAAGCGTATGTGTCGACATCTGTTATACTTCTTGAATTTGAATTTTGTGTCCCCTAATTTAAAAACAGAATGAAATTTGTATCCTTTGTTGCACTTCACCTGAGCAAATGTATGGGTGGAGGGACCTTAGTCAGGCAGAGGTAATCTGCCTGACTAAAACAGAATATATATATATATATATATATATATATATATATATATATATATATATATATATATATATATATATATATATATATATATATATATATATATATATATATATATATATATATATATATATATATATATATATATATATATATATATATATATATATATATATTTGTGCCGGGGCAACACAGGGCCGTATTTAGTATGTTCACTAGTTTAATGTGCACCTTTTATTGTTTTTTACTTCCTTCTTTTTAGCACGAAATACACGTGCTATGCGTATGTGGAAATACGCACACGTACACGCGGTCGTACGATTTATTATTAGTATGAACCTACCTCCCTTCTCTCTCTCTCTTTCTTTCTATTTCTCTCTCGCCTCAGCGATGACATAAAAGCGCATCGGAGCCTAGTAAATTTCGTCTGATGAAGATTGGTTGCTGATCGAAACGCCAAAAATAAAAAGTTTTTTAAAAGCGTATATGTAATTTTCGTATTTTCTACGGCAACCGACGCGAGACTCAATATTCTACGTGTATATATATATTCATTCGCCTATTTTGTTCATCTATCTACACCAACATGACTAGAAGGGAATCCTGAGCGATTTCTGGAAATAGCAAGATAAGGCACAGTACGAATTGCACGAAATGAAGAAACATGGGTGGACGTGTTATCATATAAAATATAGAACAAGAAACAAAGTGAACATAAGTTTTTACAAGAACGGAAATAAAATCGGTGCAAGTAATGTTTCAGCAAACAGAGACATGACATAGCAGATAATGGTTGACTATATATTTTTTAAGTGACACTAAGATCAACCTTCGCATTACATGTTATATTATATGCCACATATGTTACCCAAAATTTGCGAGGATCGTCACTTCAAAATTTGGGTTGTTGCAATACTGTTCACACCTTTTGTATCCGGGAACCACGTTTCCAAGTCAACCGAAAAGCAGGGAGTAGGCAGCGGGACATAACTAAATCACTATGTCAAGCTGTCAAATTGATTTTCAACAATATATCTCAATTAGTAAGACTTGCTATCACACAGCTGGACTGAAAGTAGCGCATATTCATTTTACCGAAACCGTATTCTTTACTAGCCGCCACAGTATTCTAGTGGTTATGGCGCTTTATTTCTGACCCGCAGGTCGAGCGATCGCATCTCTGTCGTATTTTCGATGTAGGCAAAAATGCTCGAGGCCCATGCACATTGAATAAGGTGCAAGTTACAGGCTAAGAGTTTTAAAACTTCAGGAGAGCCCCACCACAGCGTATTGCAGAATCTAGCCTGGTTTTGAGATGTTTTATAGAAGGTACTAGTTTCGTAGAGGGTACTAATTGGAACCCCTTAATGGAAGTGAAAGATTGGTTGCCTCTTACCGCCTTTTTCTAAATATGATCAAAGGTCTTTATAACAAAGCATTTCCAATAGCAGAGATTAGGAAAACCCGTCGGTCAAGGAAACAATGCATAAATTCAGATTTCTCAAAAAGAATAAAAAGTGCAATAAGCTGTTTCTTGTATTTATCAGAACAAAAGATCAAGACACATTAGCTAAGTATAAAAATTAGAAATAAACTCGGCTCTGAAGTTCAACTAGCGCATGCCGCGTTCCACGAAAATAATTTTACTGGCATATTGCACGATTCCAAAAAAGACTGGAAAAAAGTGAATGACCTTATTGGCAAGGACGATAAATCGGTTATATCGAAGCTCGTGATAGACAGCGAATCATGCTCAGATGCACCACTTCCTAATAAGTTCAATTAACACTTCTTTAGCGTTGGCGATTCTGGGACTGCTGCCGAAGAGATTAACAATCATACTCCTTACGCAACTGCGATATGGTCTTGCTAATGTGATCACGTTAAAACCCACTACCACTTCTCACACCACTTCGCCCCAACGAGCGCTACGCCACCTTCGCTTAGCAGAAATAGACGATGAACAATGTGTTCTCCGATCTGGTAGACCGTCCCAATTACGCGCTTGCGAAGACTATAGTCTATTCGGTACTGCGACATGAGAACGTTGCTTGGAACGGCCACTCTACATGTCGTTTACTGTATTTTACTGCGATTAAATTACTTTTACCGACTCTCTTCACAAGCATAAGCATGGAGAGCGGGGAAATCTCATGACATGGACACCATCTGCAAAAACTAGCATTGATAATCACGTCACCGTGGAAAGCTAATGTCTCTGTTCCCCCTCCCCCCCCCCCCGGGTTGGTGTGAACCTCTCTCCTCCCCCGAAAAAAAGAAAAAAACACAATTTCTGGCTACGCCGCTGTTTCACTGATTCAGTATCTTGATCCTAGAGAACTCATGCAGACCAATGTTAGCGTCACCCATATTTCTGGCATAAGTAAACAGATACGCTCTTAGTCAGGTGCCGGATAAGGGACGGCATATAGGCGGCGTGCTCCTGCGTACTGACTAAAATCCTGTTTATAGGGAGCACAGCAATAAAAAATACCCGTGACAGCCACGCGCCGTGGAAGTAACGCATACAGCCGGTAAGAGCAGGCGCAAGAGGGGAAAGAAGAAAAAAAAAAGCGAGAGCCGCTGTCTCTGTCGCGCAAGCCTGGCGCCAGGAGCCAGCATCAACTTACGCAGAACCGTTCAGCCTCAAGCGCGAGCGCGGAAAAGAAGACAAAAAAACGCCCCCCCCCCCCGCCTGTCGCCACGCCAGCTGAGCGCCCGGCACTGTCGTCACGTTCACCTTCGCCTGCATGCCATGACATTTGTGCGTCACGGTTTCGTCCCGCTGTCTTGTGATGGTCGTTTTTCTACAAGATGGTCGGGGACGGAAACATTTTCCAGTGCTGTACGGTACACTTTATTCAAGATATCATACATCTCTCTACATTCGGGCAAGCACTAGGATGTGCTTTCCCATTATTACTCTTTTGACTTCAATAAAACAGTACAAACAACTTCCCGTTCATCAGTCGTGGAGGTATGACATTCTGTCATGCACTAAATAACAGAGTACTAGTGCATGTGCGACAGCTCACTGAACCAATGGCCTATGTGTGTTCATGCTCTTATTCTACGAAACAAGTTCAACTGATGATTTTAGGAAAGCATGACAAAAAAGAAACAAACCGAAGGCAGCAAGACAGAAAAGGACCAAAATTAAAAATCGATTGGTTAACGTTTGATTAGTGGTTGCATAATTAGATAATGAAAATCAAGTACAGAGGTGAAAAGTTAAGTGCAGAAATCTGCAGGAGAGCGTGTCACCGACATTTGCTCAATCTTTTGAATATTAAGTACAGTTCTCGTATGCTAGCATGGATTTGTAACAATGAAGCACGACCATGACAGCCAGTGTGCTGCTGTGAAGATAATGTACCAGCTACAAAAATCCCCAGTTTCAAAAAAGCAACTGCATGCAGTAAAAATAAATATTTTGAGGGCCGTTTTGCACCATTTCTTGACCCCGACTGCACGCGGACGTTCGTGAAAGAGATGTGCAGAAGCATTATTTATTTGGAGGGAGACCAGCCTGTCCGTCACTAATTTGTGTGTGTCATACTTGACCTTGACACGCGTTTCGTCATTCACTTGAACAGCGGCGTGATGCTGAGTAAAAATAGGAGTAGCCACTCCCCACAAATAGGATCAGTTGAAGACTGAAAATGGGTGAAAACCACTCTATAAATTGAAATAATGCGCGTAAATTCCAATTGCAGAAATAAGTAATAATCGAAATGCTAAAAAGGCGCTCCTGCCCCAGCGTGCAGCCCGCAGCAGTTTGCGCGTACGAAGTGGAAATGTTTGAATAGGCACGCTAAAATACCCATGCAACATTTACATGCGAGAGCGCATTGTCTGAGAGCAGCTGAGAATAGGCTGCTCTCACTGACACGCGTATACCTCCCGACACAAATCATCAAAGTTTCTCACAGCACAGCACGTGTGGCAAGCATACGCAGCTTTCGGCAGCTGAACACAGCCTCGTCCGCGAATTTCGGTGAGCGTAACACCCGCAGTTCTCGGGGAAGCACTAAAACGACGAACAAACACACGTTAATCGTTCTTGCGTAACGGCGCACAATGAACCGAAGTCGGAGCCGAAAGCGCTTCCATGGTTTTTTCGAGTTCACGAAGCCCTACAAACTATTCGCTGATCGAATGCATGCACATGGCACAAAAACAGTTTAAGTTTCCGCCAATGGTTTGCAAAAAAAGCCACTTGGTAGATATATATACCCCACAAAAAGACTCGCCTTCATGCAGTGGCGCTGTGGTGCAATGGGTAAGACATCTGCTTCACGAGCATGCGGTCCCATGCTTCATTCTATGACTGTGCTGTGCATGTTCATCTCGTAGATGTAGGTGTTCGTGTATCTAATGGTTTTCTAATTACCTGTAGTCGTAATATGCGCCGCATTATCGGCGAGAAACTGCTCTCAAAAGCGTTATATAATGCTTTCTCTTTTCCGCCACTGCATCAGGGCCGGGCTGCTTACAGAATTGTCAAGCCTAACCGCAGGCCACACCTTGCCAGGGAAAATTCGGCCGAAATTCGCGGCTATTCTGAAGGCCGCTTCAAATCAGGCCGGTTTCTCTGCGACACGGCTATGGAGCCGCGTAGCAGCGGGCCCCGCCGCGGTGGTCTAGTGGCTAAGGTACTCGGCTGCTGACCCGCAGGGCGTGGGTTCGAATCCCGGCTGCGGCGGCTGCATTTCCGATGGAGGCGGAAATGTTGTAGGCCCGTGTGCTCAGATTTGGGTGCACGTTAAAGAACCCCAGGTGGTCTAAATTTCCGGAGCCCTCCACTACGGCGTCTCTCATAATCATATAGTGGTTTCGGGACGTTAAACCCCACATATCAATCAATCAATCGCGTAGCAGCGGCATTCATTTAAATTGATTTTCTACCTGCGGGCGTTGAGTCTAGCCAGGATTCGACTGAGAGTGATTGATACTTAAATAATAAAAGTAAGTGCTCAATTTTCACATATATTTTTTGCACGGACGAACTCCGGGTCATTTGTCAGTATAATATAGGAACATTGAAAACAGTTTTTCAATGCCTTGCGGTGCAGGTATTGTTTCGAGGAGCAGTGAGCTACTTATGCTCCACGAAAACATGCCTGCGCATACTTTTATCATATTATACTGAATGATAACAACTGACTCTCCAGTTCAGGTAAAATGCTACTCAGAAAACAATAATGCTCAGGATACCTGCTGCCTTTCCGGCGGGCAGTAAAATCAGAAAGGAAAGTCTTTTGAATTATTTATTCCATAGCACACTTTCTGCCACATAGTTGGTGTAACATAATTTTAAAGGTAAGCGTGGGACAGAATTAACGAGGGCAGCGCAGAGACAGCAAACACAAGCGCTAACTTCCAACAATGATTTATCGTGAGGCAAGCCACAGAATATATACATGAAAAACAGATGCTCGAGCATGAGCGATTGTGGTGGCATGAAGAAATAACAATTCTTTCTTGGATAAAAATGGGGCACTTGTATGTGACTGCCTACATCCCTTGTGCTTCCTTATGAGGTACCGCGTGAGGATGGTTCCTCCAATTTCTTAGACGTATGATACAACCTCCACGACACGCACACGTGCTTGTCGTGCAATCAAAGAGGAAACAAACCAGTGTTTTGGTTTTCTTCGTCACACTTAAATTTGGCTCATGGGAGTGTCGTGAGATTCTGCCTCGACAATGCTCTGAGCAAATCATGTCACCATTTCATGTGTACTGGTTCCAGATCAATCTACAAATGACAAGATTTTTGTTGACATCATATCGCAGTGGTTCTTACCTGCACCCTTTGAAGCATGCCTTTCTTTTTTTTCACCTATATTTGTAAACCGATCCACTACAATATTATTGTTGGAATTCAGCGATCTTTTCTATCCTTGTTTTTTTGCTTTCGTAGTTAGGCAGTAACTACTTCTAGGTTGCTAGCCAAATGGCTCGCCTTGCACAAAGCAGGCTGTCCCATTACCTCCTGGTATCAGTCACGAAATCCCGGCTGAAGGAGCCTTCACCTCACCAACAAAGTACCGAAACCGCGATGAATTTCCGGGAGAACCACGCAACCATGCCATACTTACACAAGATGTTCTACAAAATGAAAATTGAGAGCTCGAGCCAATATCAGCGTCTTTCTAACGGCTCCGAACAATATGGGTAATTTGTGCTGTCTCAGCTGCCCTCAAATCACATGGCTGGGACAAAGATCACGGAACACGCCACGTGTAACGCACGTATTGTGTCGTGTACCATGATTCTCCTGTCATGTTGGAAACTTTCCGTGGGGCAGACGAGGAGGTACCTCAACGAAAGGCACCGAAACATGGTTAAGAAACGAGGGGACGTTCTTTTATCCGCGCATTGCTGCACCAGTATTTGACAAGTGCTCGGTTATTCGCCTGCACAAAGATGAAAGAAAGCGGTTGATTCAAAAATGCACAAGCTAGGTCAAGAATCTGTCAGCGTCTCATTCATTATTTACGAAAGAATTGCCATTTTTTCATGTCGCCACACTCGCGCATGCTTGATTGTCTGTCTTTTCACGTATATATTTTGTAAACCAGCTTCCGATAAATTATTGTTCGAAGTTAACGATTGTGTGTATTCTCTCTGTCCCGTCCTCATCAATTCACTGCTGCACACCTTTATGAAACTCTTAAAAAAGACACCAAGAAAAAAGAACACACACAAGTCTATGCCCACGCAGGGATAGGTCTATTTGTATTCGGTGTTTTCTAATGAACACAGATTTTGTCATCACCGGGCGTGGCTAGAAAGACGAAGCAGTGGGTAGGCAACAGCTTTCTGTCAAGCTGACTTTTTCTGTAAACACACATACCGCAACAAGCGTACCAGGTGCGTCTCGTGGAAAGGCCGATGCGTTTCTTCGACTGGAGTGGTGTGTACCCTCTATTGGCGGGAGGTCTGATGGATGGCGACCCCAGCCGGAAGACACGTCCCGCGCCCGCCATCGCCAACATTCATCATTCCCGAATCTCAACTGTCGAAGTGATCACTGGAGATGGACGTTTCCTCTTTCAGGCGGTCACAGCGTAGACAGAAAGTGCGCCTGACTGCTCGCACTACACTATTTCCTTGTAATCGACACGGGACAGTCCACATTGCAGGCACATCTCTAGGTGGGAGCATTTGTGAAAAGACCAACATTTGAGGTTTGGTTGATTTCACATAGGTACACAGACACAGTTTTTCTTACCTTCTGTGACTCACGTCTTTACAAAAGCGGTGAAGATTTCACCAAATTACAAGCACAGATGGTGCAAGTACAGTACTACGAGGCTTTCGGTAAGATATTGTATACTACAGCGCTGGTTTATTTGAATATTTCATGCTTTTAAATGTAACGTTACAGAAGTCAGTGTGATAGTTACCTAAAACTTAACACTCAATTGTGCTATTTCATCATGTCAGCATTGTTTTAGGCCTCCCTTCTCGACTATAAGCGTAATTATTCAATATTCGCCTGATATTGCTGGGTGCTAAGTCGCAGAGGTCAAATTTTTGCCACATTATAACTATGTCACAGCTTTTGATTTGGTATGCCGCATAATAATTACGGCAAAATGATTACTTATATCGGCTTTACAGAGGTCAGCGCATTAAGAAATTAAGAACCAAACAAAGTTTATCGCAATATTTTTGAAGCAAACTATGTTGGATCTCGAAAATGTGTATAAAGTTCGCTCTTTCTATTGTTTGTTACGTCGGCGTGAAATTAACATAAAATGGAGCAGTTAATCTATGTTATTATGCAGGTGAGTGTGCACTGCATTCGGTAGGTTTGAAGGCAAGCAGTCAATTAGGATTATGAAAAATGATGTCTAGCAGCATATGTTTTGGAGCTGTTCTTTGCTGAGACAGGTCGGGACGAGAGGGATGATAGGATGAAACGGAAGGATGCCGCATGATTAGCTGCGCATAGTAGCTGTGAATTAAAGCGGGGGAAGGGGGGGGAATTAATACAGGAAACAGTTAATTTTTTTGGCGTGGCGCGACTTCAAGGCCCGCAGTCATGGTGCGAGCGCCACTGAGTTTTAACTCACACTGCTTATCACAAACGCTGGCGACACACCAATTTATGAGGTACGTGCGACTGTCAGAAGGTGGTGGCCACGTGGGCGTTTCTCCTGTCGCAGCCAATCACGCGCGCGTCCACGGCGGCTCCGATTTCGTCGTGTTCGTCAAGCGGCCATGGTGCCACTAAGGCGCCGATCGTAGGGACGACACGATGGCCACAATGCTTCCGGTCGTTTCGCAGGTCACAACACGTGCTTGGAAGTAGACCGGCTTATCACGAGCTGCGGTTGGTATAATTTAAAGTAGCCAATGCAGCCATGTTATTTATTTTAGTGGAAAATATTGGCCAAAAAGTACATAATGCACTACATTGGTATTCAATTAAATTATATAATTTTAAAAGAAATAAATAGAGAATAACGACTACAATATTTTTCGTTCTTGCTTGGTGTCCCAGCGCTGGTAAGGTGCGAACAAATTAGGAGTTATTCTACGTTTATTGCGTTTGCATGGCGTTTTTTCCACAACTTTTTTTGCACAAGTAATTTTGGACCAACAACACACAAGGAACATTACACGTTGCATCTGTTTTTTTTTTCTTCAAACCCTAGTCCGAAATAGGTACTAAGTACTAAGTAATACGATTCCAGGGTCAAGTAGCAAAATGTTATCGAAGATGAACAGTGCAGCTTTATTATGTTGCAGATTCCTGTTTCACGCTCTCTGTTTCAGCGTTAGAATCTGGCACCCGTATTGCACTATGTATAGCCATGCATACCTGTACATTTGCGCATCTATCCGGCTTCTGAGATCGAGGGGCAAGACATGTGTGCGCATACATGACAAAAAGAGCTTCCAAGTAATGGCTGTTCCTTACACGTGCTTGCTGTTTTATCTTCATGTAAAAAAAATTCAGGTAGAAGTGTGTGTCGCACTCTCTTGCATGTCGGCCCTGATGATCGCGTGATAGCAGTTCAATGGGGTAGCCCGAACAAGCCCTTCGCTAAGTCTTCTTCACCCATTCGGTGTCAATTTGGCAACTGTGCCAGACGGACCTTTCTATATCCGTGAGAGTTTGGAATGATACAAGAGTAAATAACAACCAGGCATCACACATTGCGAGTTGTTTAACCATGCAGGCGTCACACAACGCGAATCGCGTAACAAGAGGGTACTTGAATGCTTCCTAACCATTTCAAAAGGTTAAGCCAAAAAAATAATCTTCATCGTGATCAACCACAGCATCAACGAAGTGCATAGGTGTGTCGGATGCAGGTACCACAATTCTCCCAGACTGACGAAAAACAGCATATTGGTTGCTTCGGTACCTCACAAAACTTATGATCATTTACGGTGTAGTAGGTACCCTGGAAGCGCACTCGTACTGACAATATACCGTATGTTTAAATAGTGAGCTTCCTACAAGGACAAATGGAACAAAAAAAAAAACAGGACACCCCGATTGTTTCATTTGTGCCTGTAAAGGGCGCTACTTCACCATACCGTATAATGATCAGACACCAGCTTGTCCTGCTTTCAACCTTATCGTACTGCCAAAGAAGCCCATAAGGGCGAAATGATCTGCTCTATGAGAGCCTCAATAAATATCTCTCTGGATTACGTAAGCGTGCCATCAGATCGTAAGTCATTACAAAGGACTAAGCCTTAATTTTTCATCACCCTCATCTACGGAACCGTGCGAAGTGCATAAACTGGCTTCGAGACGTCTGGCGGGCATTTAGCTTCTCCGCAGAATTACTAGTAATGACGTCCTGATTGTTTGCCAACCTGGATAAAAAAACTGTGATTTATATTGTAGTGGTACTAATCCAGTGCATTTGTATAAATTAGGCCAAGAGAGTTTACAATGGGCTCTAGAAATGCCACTGTTCCAGCCTTATTGTGACTGCGCTGAGCTTTCCAGCCACCATTTTTATTTTTATCTCCACTTGTCAATCATTGTTCAAGCTGTTGCTAAGGTATTTTACGCTTGTAAAAACGTTAATACCACTAAGTTTGAATTACCGCTAATACAGTGCTGTTTGTTTATACATATTCTTTATATCTATATACCATAACTATCGTTTTTAATCCTACCAAACTTCCCATGTCTACAATAGATTTTAGTTGAACAATTACGTTGATGATGGACACTAGTTTCTAGGTCATTTTATACTATCAGACTACGTTCTATACAACCTTATCTTCTACAGTGCATTGAGAAATAATAAAAACGACTGATTGATTAATTTCTTTACTGATTGAGTTCAAATATAGTAGATATTGTAGAAGGTATAGTAGAAGAAGCTGTGCTAGTTTGTACGAGTTAATTGTGGAATAGCGCAAACAAGACATACAGGGGCAAAGGCGAATAACACAACGCCTGTAGTTCTTCGCTCACCTGGGTCTCTGTGTCTTATTTGCGTCATTCTACAATACCCAGGACAATATTACACGGAATGCTATGGACACATAAAGGGGAGCCATTCGTAGAGCCTTTGAAAACTATCATATTCAAGCAGAACGTTAGGAAGGCACTTCTAAATGTCAACACAGCTTTAAATAGCCATAAACTAGTTTCTATTGTATTTCTTGACCCACAAAAGGCAATCGACACTATCTACCACAGCATCCTTAAAAAAATAAATAACTATGGCTTTAGAAACGAAAGCTTTGAATTCTTTTCCAGCTACTTCACTCATCGTACTCAAGTTGTTTCTCTAGGTGGCATCACTTCTTCGCAAAAGCCGATAAGCACAGGGGTCCCGCAGGGATCTATCCTGGGCCCTTTGTTCTTTATAATATATGTAAATGACTTACGACTGGTTAATAATTCTGCAGAGCTACTATAGTACGCGAATGATGCAGCTTTAATTGTCACGGGGAAAATATGCAAGAAATTGAAACAAAAACAAATGCTGAACTAGCAAATATATCACATTGTTCAAGGCAAATAAACTTACCGTCAACGCGAAAAAAGCAAAGTACATGATAATTCATTCCCGACATATGCCAATAAATCTAGACAGCATTCAAATAAAGACAAATAACTATGCACTCAAACGCATCAACTCATTTAAATACCTAGGTGTAGTTATCGACAACCATTTGCACTGGCAACCCAATATAAAATCAGTGTGCTCGTGGTCATCTCCCGGCTGTCATGCATTTTTGCAAGCGAGAAATCATTTCGACCTTGCAATATTACGGACCTTGTACTTTTCACTCATCCACTGTCATCTGTGCTACTGCATTGATTCATGGGGTTGGACTTACACTACATACCTGGAGCCTTTACGAAAACTACAAAAGTGCTCACTTAGAATAATAACGCACTCAAGCCACGACTATCTCAATGCACTCCTCTTTAGTAGACTACAAATTTTACCAATGGACAGTTGGCGTCAACAGAGAACAGCCATTGCCATTAATAATATCATAAGGTATAAGCGTCCTGTCCATTCGTCCATTCTTTGCTCCTCATCCCGCCCTACGAGGCAATTGCTGCCGGTAATTTTAACCTTCCTCCCACGAACAACGTCTATGGAGAACGGCGTCTGCAGTTCGTCGGTACCAAAATCTGGAATAGATTGCCCCAGGATATAAAATCGGCTGTTAACTTTCCTCTGAAAATAAAAAAACCACTTCATTGCAATCCTCAATGTGTCTCCGTAGCCCCCTTAATAGTAACAAAATCGTTCAATTCTTGTATATAAGTATAACTACGTCCAGTGAAAGTTTACTGCGTAGTTGTTATTACTCATTGCCTTTCTTTTGTTTGTGTATAAAAATTATATGTTTCTGTTACCTTACCCAAGTTCGAGTATCTGAATATATATGTCTGTACAATGCCTAACCTTCTTTTCTATATCCACAATGTTTAGCATCTTGTATTCTGGTTCATTGCCTTGTTCTATTGTTTCGCTACATGTGCTATTGTTGCCTTGTGCTATCGTTTGGATGCCGTGCCATTTTGTATCGCATCATTGTACCCTATTCTAGCCTTCGGTTATGGGTCCAAACAGTTTTTTGTTCTATCATGTTAGAATTTAAAATAAAGTGAAAGGAAATGAAATGAAAATGAAAGTTGGAAGGTCCATAGGGGTGGAGCAGTAACTACGGGTAGTATTAGCAGCAGCAGTATATACAAACGATGAGTGAAAACAACAAACCAAAATATTACAGGCCAGTTAAAAAGTCATTGTATCCTCAAAGGGTGCCAGCACTTGCTTGCCGTGCTAGAACGGGTTGAAATATTATGTTTTTGCAGTAGAAAGACTTCCAAAACATATTGTCACGACGTCAAAACAGAGGTCTTGCCATAGAGATTGATACACCAGAAGCAGGTCGATCTTTTTAATTAGAACGCGCAAGCGAGTTCTTCTTCTTCGTTCATTTCGTAGTCCTTCGTGGCACATGCACAACTGCCATCGTCTTTCTTAAGCAAGCATGTGACAATATAACACAGACAACGTTCGCGCCACCGCATATTATCATATTTGACCCCGAACGGATCAAAACTTTTGAGTAGGTCTCGCAGACTCATTTCCTACCTATGCTGCATCATTTGACACAAAATTTAGTGTAATAGAAAGAAAAAAAAAATCGGCGGCAACTGGAACCGTAGGAATGCCTTCCATGCCCCACCGCGGTGGTCTAGTGGCTAAGGTACTCGGCTGGTGACCCGCAGGTCGCGGGTTCGAATCCCGGCTGCATCTGCTGCATTTCCGATGGAGCCGGAAATGTTGTAGGCCCGTGTGCTCAGATTTGGGTGCACGTTAAAGAACCCCAGGTGGTCGAAATTTCCGGAGCCCTTCACTACGGCGTCTCTCATAATCATATGGCGGTTTTGGGACATTAAACCCCACATATCAAGGAATACCTTCCATAAAAATTCTATTTCGCACGCGCCACTGGGTTGCAAGACCAGGGACAGCACCGCCCGCTAGGCACTATGGCGGTGCCCACATTGAAGTGATCTATACAAGCGCCTCAATATGTCCACGGGGCCTACTGCTGTTCACCAACATGACACGGGTAAATACAATATTATAACAAGGAATAAAATAGAAAGTGCATCACAAATGAAGGTTGTTTTCCCCGCAGTGGCAGGGGCTTGCCCGTGAACGCGAGCGTCACTGAAGCGAAGGTGAATCTCTGCCCTGAATTTCTTGCAGAGTCCAGATTGAGTGTAACCTAAAGCATATTTTGACGCAAAAGGCTAAAATACGTACTCGACAATGAACATTTTAAAAGGAAAAACTGGGAGTTCAGCATGTTCATTTGACACTCGCCGTGTCATTCGCGTACGCTTGTTCGTTCAAGGCAGGGTAGCCATTTGGACGCTCCGTCTATGAATTTTTTCCGCGTATGTGCCATCTTTCTTGGAGTGAAGTCTCTAGGGTAAGTAAAGTATTTTATTGAACGTTTGTAGGCATGCTGGTATTTTGTTTCACCAGCTAGCGCACGATACAAGGCGACAGAGCGAAAACAGGCAAGGTATACACGAGCGCCTGCTCCTTCTATGTTTGACTTGTTGCTTAAGATTCTTGGACGCGCTTGAGAGTTTTAACTTTTTGCATTAATTTGCTTCTCAACCTACTTACGGTAGCGTGCATGCTCCAGTGCTTCCACTGCACTTACAGCTCTGATAATGGTGGTGTTCAAAACGGCTCGCTTCACTGCGCTTTCTCGTTCCCTATCTTGTCGTCTTCGAAGCCGCCATGCCTATCTACGACAGCGCAGTGCACAACAGTGCTACGCACAAAATAGTAGAAGCATAGGTGGAAGATGCAGCAGCTTCCTAAGGGGGTGGCACCTGAAAGGAACTGCACCCTCCCTGGATCACGGCCAATCGATGCAGCCGGCGAGACTCCACGGATCGAATAGGGTGGCGTAAAATATTACGAGTCAAGCATCCGCTTATAGCAGCCGCAATGGAGCATTGTCCCCGAGCCAAGAGTCTGTGTGCCGTGACGAGAGAAGCGCTGGGTCGCTCTTTTCTCGGTGATAGGAAGGGCACGCATAGTATACAAGATCTCGTAAAGTACAAGTTGAGTTTCCTCGGAATGGTTTGCAAAGGCATACCATATTACCAGCAAAAAAGAAGGAGGAAACGAGGGAATGCCACAAACAAAGCTACGGAAACTTTACGATTAACAAAGGACGTTAAAAGTGTTTCGCTACTGCCATGAGCGACCGTTATAATCGCATTAGAAAGGACAGATGAAATAGGCGGCCACCATCTTATATTCGCGTTATATACGCCCGATGAGAATATTAGCAGAATATGAGCGTCTATCAATAAAACGGCGCATAAATTATCAGTGCCTTGTGGCAGTTTCAGCTTCCTTAGGGCTGAATTTACGAATGGAGCAGGCCCATGGAACCGAGACGTGTTGGTTTTGAAACCTATTATTTTCATTCCTGATAGTTTGCACCTGTTTTCAATTCCCTAATGGTTTAACTGCGCTAATAGAAACAGGGATCGAAAGAAACTGAAATACAGCACGTGCGTAGACTCAACTATATTTAAATAAGTGAAAGATGACATATATACAGTGGAAATGAAAAGACAGCATGAGCTTATCGGCAAAGGAGGTTGCGTGAACGCTTCAATGGCTTCTAGACCCTGCACTTTGCAGTCAGCAAGCCACACCGACGGATCGCTGACACACCCACGTGTTTTCTCATGAAGCGTGGATACTTGGGCAAGTTCGTAAGACATAACTGATTGTACGGACAGCGCAACCTAGAAGTAGTTACAGCGTAAGTGCGGAATCGAAAAAACAAGGATAGAAAAGAGCGCATAGACCTCGTGGAGTTCCCATGGAGTATTTCGTTTTGGTGACGATGCAAAGCCCAGTTTGTTTCCAGAAGTAGGTAGTAGCAAGGTCTTCTTTGTCACCCCTTCACTGTCCCTACGATGCTTTACCACGTGGGAGTAAGCAGCAGATGATTTAGCCAGTATTTATGCATCTTCTTATTTGGCCGGCATAGCAGCCGACCACAAGCTAAAGGGAACTGGTGCACCGCTGGACAAGTTCAGGAAATATATCTTGACGTACGGTCAACAAGGCAAACTCAAGGTGATTCGTCAACTTTGCTTACACGCGCGCCAACACGGCACACTTTTTTTGGAGGGGGCGGGAGCGGTAAACACGATGTGTATACCACATCGTTCTGCAACGTTCTACAGATTCATCATCATCATCATCATCAGCCTGACTACGTCCACTGCAGGACAAAGGCCTCTCCCATGTTCCGCCAGTTAACCCGGTCCTGTGCTTGCTGCTTCCAATTTATACCCGCAAACTTCTTAATCTCATCTGCCCACCTAACCTTCTACAGGTTCTACAGATTGAGTGGCACTTTATGCTGGTAAGGGATCACCATGTATAACTTTTCGCTTCTTGTCGTTAACGTGCCCTGAGGCATTGACATCAATTTGAATCTTCTTGATTCTCTGGGCTATCCGCGGAGCAGAGAATGAAGAGATTAACGTCACTCGAATCCTCTAGGCTATCCCGTAGCTCGGATACTGAGCAGCAGGCAATCTCGTGACTTGGTGTTGTACACTATGTTCTACCACGTGGCCACCAGATTTTCGAAGAACAGCAGTGACACTGGACAAAACGATTCCCTTTTTTTTACAGTGTTTGAGTGTGCTGAAGTAAAAGTGAGACAGTTTTAATGACCATGATAGGAAATAGGCAGCAAGGATGGCTACATTTAGAACGAAGACACACATCGGGATACTATTGTTGAGTTCCGAGAGGCAGGTCAACGTTGAATTTAAGGTCTAGCTAGCCGTGTTTACGAAAAAAAATGCCGCTAAGACTGTACACCAGGATGAATTCAGAAAGTCACACTTTCAAAACAACTATTGCAACGTACATGGGTGACTCTTTCAAGTGTATACGCCGTGCAACAAGTGTTTGTACGCACTATAACATTACGTTCAGTGTTCCCTAAATCGCTTCATACTTAGAATGTGACACATTTTTCTGCAAGACGACCCGTGAAAGAAATGGTACACTAGGGGAGTCATCAAAATAACTGAGGTTGACTAAAGAACCAGAGACCAGGACTGATGGTACGTCCGAACCCGCCCTAGATAAGTGGCTTCATTCATTATCTTTCACAGACCAAATATCTCTGGCAATAAATTAATGAATCCATCAAAAAAGCAGCCTTAGGAACATACTTAACATAACTTAGTTTGCGACAATGCAATGGGTGTTTTTCCTTATGAAATAGTTAACAGGAGACCATTGATTTGTGAATGTTTCTAGAAAATACACGGCGTCAACTTCCTGTGACCCTGGTGGAGCGACTCCGCGGAATGAATCCTCACTCTCCCTTGTCGACGTTACCGAAATCGACAAAAACCACGGGTGCGTGCATGACTTTTACCAGCTGTTCCTTACGTTCTTTTTTTCCCATTCCTTGCTTCGTAGGCATTTGGGACACCTAACACTATCCTGATAGCCACCATTATCTAGTGCCTCTCCTCTGAGTGCCACTTTCTTGTCTCGTCACACGTTTTAATAAACAACACTGTGCTAAAAAGGCAATTGCTGCTCATACGACAAGGCAATTTGTTGAAAAAGTGGCCCCAACTAATTTCACTGCAAAACTTGTTCTCAATTCAAGCTTCATTTTTGTTCGGAAGTTCTTTCATATAAAGAAGCTGTGTGTCGCATTTTAATATCTCACCGAACCAATTCTGACAATTTCAAAATATTGATTGGCGTGAGAGAAACTATATAGTAGGTTAGGAGTAAATGAGATGTTCTATAAATTAAGGAATTCTTCTCAGCAAGAGCAAAACATACGGCTGTTCACAACAGCAGCTCTCTTTTCAACCATGGTACATCCAATGTCTCACGGGGCAGTGTTCTTCACCCTGTGCTTTTTTTGTGTGTATACTAGTAGCATTCCTAACCAGGTCACTTCGCACATGAGACTTTTGACTGAGGACTGCGCAATGCGTTGATTATTTGTGACACTGTCAGTAGTCTTTTGTAACATAATATTTTGCAAGAGTGATGACTCTTACTTACACCACAACTACCTTATCTTCTGCAAACGCGCAACCACCTTGTTTTAACGGTGCGCGTAGAAAATTTAAACGTATTGTAACGTGAAAATTTTTGTTACTTCGCAAGCAGTGTACTCCGAGCCATGAATAGTGTGATTCTGCTCATACAAACAGTGAAGACTGCATCTGAAGTGTTGCCCACGTTTTTGTGTTTTATAAATATACATATACGCTGCGCTTTTTCCAATTAAAGTGGTTCTTCACACACCTGTGGCGTGCCACAACTTTATGATGTAAATTTTATACCAGAACCAGGTGTACTTATTGTGCTGCTAAACCTCAAACCCATAGGTTCTAGTGGACCTGACAATATCCTTAAATAATTTCTTCGTAAAGATGCGGTGACTTTATTAAAATTTCTTTTTGTGCTATTTTGTACGTCACTGTTCTCGCCATACTTACCGAGTCAGTAGAGGACAGCCCGTATTGCAACAGTTCATAAAAAGGGAGATCGTCTTGTCAATGAAAATTACCGTTTTGTTTCTTTAACGTTGTCATACTGCAAACTTTTTGAACATATAATCGAAAACAGCATAACTACATATTTAGACAAGCATTCTGTTTAACTAAGTGTCGGCATGGCTTGAGGAAGAGGCATTCGACTGTCACCTAGTTTATCACTTTTGTTCATTCCTTTGCGTCAACTCTTGACAAAAACAGATTAATTGACATAATTTTTCTAGACTTTCGAAAAGCCTCGATACTGTCCCTCACAATAATTGAATTCTGAAACTTGAAATTGCAAGAATTACAAGATTCTTCATTTAATGAGTTGCTGCATATCTGACAAACTGGCACCAATTCGTAGAAACTAATGGTAAAAAATCAGGCTCTCTTCCAGTCGCATCAAGTGTGCCGCAGGGCAGTGTCCTTGGTCCACTTCTCTTAAATAATACATTAACGACATTGTTAACAGCGTTGAAGTTGGTGTCCAGATTCAAGTATTTGTTGATGATTACGTGCTTTTAAAGACATTATTTCTCTGAATGACCAAATGAGCTCACATAGTAGTTTAAATAATATTCTTTAATGGTGCATGCATTGAATGACACTACACAGATACAAAAGCGTCCTGATGCGAATCACCTACAAGAAATCATCTTTGCTTCATACGTACCCATTAGGTTCATCCCACCTGCATTATGTAATCAAATCCTAGTATCTAGATTGTCACCTTTACCAATGCGTTAACAATGAATGACCACATTAGGAATACATGCAGCTCAGCCTTCAGACAATTAAGCATCCTGATACACAAACTTAAGCTAGCACCATTTGACCTGAAACAGCTTTCTTATAACACCTAATCAGAACTAAAAGTGAATATGCATGTATTATTCGGGATTCGTCTACTAAAACTAATATCATTAACCTCGAGAGAGTGAAGCGAAAAGCAGTAGATTTATATTGAATAAATACTCAAGAGAGGATTCACCCACAAAACTTATGAAAGCGAACGACATTGAACCATTCAAGATGAGAAGACAGAACCACAGACTAGAATATCTTAACTAAAATAACACGAACAATTCACCAATAGACTCATCTCTACATCTATCGCCCCAAATAACCCGAACCACTCGTCGCCGTAGACAAGATGAATTAACACCCTACTTAGCGAGACTGAACTCATTTGCGAATTCTTTTTCTCTTGTACAATAACTGAATATAATTGCGTAATTGAGTCGACACCATAATGTTGATTATTATAATTTGTTTGCATTGCGTTTTGCCAAAAATATTAACTCTATTCGTGTATTGTTGTTCTTCTTTCGTTTTTTTTTATTTCAACATGTTCACTGTTGTATCGTTTTATTTGCCCTCCCCACACGGACTACGTATCCGCAGTACTTGACAAATAACAAATACATAAATAATATATAGACTTAGAAGTAGTGGAGAAATGAGCGCGCAGACTCCGTAGGAAAAACAAAAACGAGAACGCACGAAGTACGTCGAAACACTCAATAATCACAAACGTTCCGGCTGGTGTGTCAGCCTTCGTCAAAATTAGTCGAAGTGGTTCGACGTACGTCAGGCTTTCTCGCTTACGTGTATATATATATATATATATATATTTATATATATATATATATATATATATATATATATATATATATATATATATATATATATATATTGAAATTCAATATCCGTGGAACATTGATTGGTACAAAGATAGGCCCTACATACGCAAACATCTTCGTGGGAGTGCTCGAAGACTTGTTTCTTAAGAGTGTGCCCCTAAAGCCCGTGCATTTCAAACGCTACATCGATGACATTTTTTATTTGGACACACGGTGAAATAGAAGTTCCTAACATTACAGCGAAATTCAACCAGATACATTCCGCCATAACATTCTCCCACACTTACTCACCCTTGTCTGTAGCCTTCCACGTCGTCATGATTTCCTATCCCCATGGACGCCTAATTACGAAGCTTTTTAAAAAGACATCAGATAATCGCCAGTTTCTTCATTTTGAAAGTAGCCACGTGCGCCATTGGAAGACTGGAATACCATACAGCCAGGCACAGCACTTTAGGTGCATATGCTCTGAAGATCAAGATTTTAATTCCTGCTGCCATGATCTGAAGAAGACTCTTTTTAAGCAAAATTATCTGGACGAAAATTATTGACGACGCGATACAGAGAGCCAAAGGACGCGATCGGATGGACTGTTTAAAAGGAAGCATAAAAATCAACAAGCTGCAGTCAGACAATTCGGTACTAACGCAATCAGCGTCCATCCCACAAGTTCAAGGTATACTGCGTAACCATTACAACATCCTCACCCAAAGCGACAGACTAAAAGCGGTTTTTGCTGAGCCTCCTCGAGTAGTGTATAGGCGCTCAAAAACATATGTGACATTCTGACGTCTTCTAAAATTGCTACTACTAACCGTACTGGTTGTAGCCGCTGAAACAAACCATGTTGTAAAGTTTTTCCTCATATAGAACCACCATTACCGGCCACCAGCACATCTAACCAAATAATTTTCAAATTAAGGGCAGCTTTGATTGTGATTCATCCAATATAGAGTATTTGCTTGAGTGTGGTACCTGCCACTAGCAATACACAGGCCACACTGAAACCCCATTCAGAAGACGTTTCTACAATCACAGATCGCATGCTAAAACCCAATCAAATATTCCATTATCCAAACATGTGAACATGCCTGGCCACTCATTAAGTAACCTCAAAGTCACGATACTAGAATCGTGAACTACGCGAATCATATCTCAACCATAAATTTAACACTATTTCCGCTGGAATCAACAGAAACAAAGGCAAACTGACCTGTCTTTAGCTAGATTAAGAGCGATGATGCACTGGTTTTACATTGTACCGCCTAAATCATAACTTCTATGTCTGCCCTTCTTCTTTTTTAAAATTTATCTTCAATCATTTCACAGTGGCTTCATTGTACGTTCACACATCACTAAGATTCTTCCTATACTGCCATGCAATGTCATCACACTACTGCGATAACACATGGAAAAGAGCCCTGGGTGTCTGCATAGGGTCGAACGTGGCCCCTATTATTAGTGACATTATTTTAGGCTACATTGACAGGCAGCTGAAAGGTCACCTTAGTAAGTACTGCAGTGCTGTTTTTCGTTACGTCGATAATTTTGTAATTCTTTTCCACAATGACATTCACCATAATGACATTGACCACATTCTCAAGTTGTTCAGTCTGCATGGTATAGGCCTCACCTTCAATCACGAAGTCTGTAAGGATTACGAGCTACAGTTTCTTGACCTAAAGCTAACCTTTAGTAAAAATCATTTGTGTTGGAAATATGACCCAAGATCAGTGAAGCCTATCTTAAACTACAATTTTGGCCATTCTAAGATTGGGAAGAGAGCGATTGCAAAGACAATCCTAAATGCGTCACTCAGGAAATCTTGTGTGCACGTGTCGAATACTGCTTTTCATAACCAGGTAAAACGCTTAGTAGATGCTGGGTATCCTGGCAAGGTGATTTCGTCTGTGTGTGAGTCGATGGTTAGGAGCGTTAAACTCGTGAAACACAGAGGAGCTCAAGAAAATTCTGATGGAAAAAGAAAAGGATCAGTTTTTCCGTATGTACACAAATTGGCGCATGGGCTGAAAAACGTTGGCTCAAGGTATGATGTCGACGCTCTTTTTTCCGCGAAACATAAGGTAGGTCGCATTTGCCCGATGGTTGATAATGCGCTGAGGAGCAAACAAGCCAAAGGGAGATGCGCTGTGATACATAAGAACAAGTACATCGCATGCGTAAAAAAGCTGTGTATTTAGCTCCATTGTCGTGTGGTAGGGAGTACGTGGGACAAATGAAACGATGTGGGAATGTTCGTTTCAAGGAGCATGAGTTATCTTTTGAAGGGATCGAGCGACTTTATCTGCCGGAACATTGCAGGTCATGCGGTTGTCATCCCATTTTTGAGAGAACCACCATCATCTCAACCATCCTAACCAGCTAACAAGAGAAATCGCTGAGGCATATCATATAAAGATTAGGGGTAGCAAGTGAGTTAGTGAACCATCCGTCACACTGCATGAAAAAGAATTGAGTTATTTAGGCCAATCTTGTTTATTGCCATGAGTGTGACAACGCAACCTCGGTGGACCTCGTATTCGGCGCATGTTGTGATGTAGGCTGCCAGTACCTATATATATACTTTTCACCCCTTTTTATTTATTAAATAACAGTTGTGAGTCAGCGCCATCTTTTCTTTCTCTTTTGCTCTTTCCCTGTCCTGTATTTTTTCTGGTGTTGCGCTGTAAGTTCACGATGTTCCCGTCTGGTTTACCCTTTTTCTTTTTTTTCTTTCTTTGTCTTTTTTTCTTTTCTGAAGCACATGGGATTTTATGATGCACACTGTAATGCTAATCAGCGCAGATGGCGCTGACCTAATATTGAAAGGAGCTTTTAAGCCATGTATGAATTCTTGTCACATTACTCAGACGATGGCTGGTCCACTTGCTGAAAACGTTAAGTGAAGACGCTTCCGTGAAACTTTCGCCGGCTCTTTCTTTTATACAGTACGTCGGGTCCAGTGTGAATGACGTTCAAAAAATCATATATATATATATATATATATATATATATATGTAGAGCTGACACCCTCTGTAAAGTTGTTTACGCCGTGTGGCGCGGGTGTCTCGCGCAAAAGCCGCGATTTGGGGTGACAACCGCCGGGCGATAGATGGCGTTGTGTTAACGTTGAGTACCACTGTTGGTAGAGTGGTAGCGCCGGCAGTGACCCCTGGCAGAAAGAAAGCCTCAGTGGCGGGCGATAGTTGAGCGAGCTTTTCTGCGCGTGGCGGCTGCCGCGAACGGTTGTCTCTAGCGTGGGTTCTCGGCGCGCGGCACCGCGAGCCTGCTCGTCGGGGAACCTCGTGGTAAGTCAAGCGGTGGCGACGCCGCCTTTAGAGTGTTAGTGTGTTTGTCGTGTTATTGTGTAACAATGTTCTAGCTTATTACTAACGAGTTCTTTGTCGATTCGGCGGACGATATCGTCGTTTTAAATTAGTTAAATAAACGTGTGTGTCGTTTGGTTTGTACCGACCACGTCTACTGTGTCGTTTCACTCCAAGAGCGTGGCATGGCGCGCGCTCGCCTCGTCGCGAGCCCACAATATATATATATATATATATATATATATATATATATATATATATATATATATATATATATATATATATATATATATATATATATATTTATATATATTCAATCTTACCAGAATACAATCTTACCAGCAAGAAACTGTGGTTGCTCTCGCTCCCGCTTTTATCTTATATATATATATATATATATATATATATATATATATATATATATATATATATATATATATATATATATATATATATATATAATGTATATATATATATATGTATATATATATATAACATAAAAGCGGGAGCGAGAGCAACCAGAGTCTCTTTTCGCGTCATCTCGTGGTGAGCAAAAGAACTATTTGTTGCTGATTTGCTGGTGTAAAACGGCAAGATTTCAACGCCTCCCCCTTCAAGGTGATTACCGGTTCTCGCGTAATCGCCTTGAAGGGAGAGGGGGTTACAGTTAAGCCGCTGGATCCGTATCAGACGAATAGTTGTCTTCCTTACCACGAGGTGATGCGAAAAGAAACTGTGGTTGCTCTCGCTACCGCTTGAACGCTCTGCCAGCAGCCGCCGAAGCGCGCAGGCCACGCGTTCCCGTGTTCCCTTTCATCAAAATTGAAATGCACACAACAACGTGAAAAAGACAAATAAGAATACAATCTTACCAGCAATGTGGCCGCCACACCAGTATGTTTCCAGGAAACAGTGAGCGCCGCCGAAATGTGGTGCTATGAGCCCGTGTCCTAAGACAAGAAAACAAAAATTCTGGGCTCAAGCAGAATGACTCTCTCCGAAGCTTGATAAATATATCTGCGTTGTACGTCCTTCTAAGTATCTACAATCAAACACTTTGCTTGAAACGCGTCAAGAATTCGGGTATGCGTGAACACTATACATTTCACGCATTTTTCAATGTTTGCGTGCTTCCAGTTCCAAACAATTGTGCCATCAATTTCCATATTTTTATACGCTTGCTGGTAACTATTGCGACTTGTGATGTAGTGGCACTCTATTTCCCAACTTCCACATTTTTCTTCGAAATTTTCGATATGCGCACGTCATTACATTATGGCTCCGTCACGGGACCCACCGAGCCATAGTATACTACGATAATCGGGAGCAGCGAGGAATAGCATTCTTTTTTATCAACTAGCTGAGGTTTCAGAAACTACAAAAAGTATTTTGATACTGCTCTTATTTCAGTATAAGTTTCCCCGACTGTGCAAACGCTCGGATCATTCTAAAGGCTGTGATAACCCCTGTCCACAAGATATAAGTATAGATGCTCCATTTTGTATGGAAGAGATAGAAGCTGCACTGACACTGTCTAGGCGCTCTTCTTCCCCAGGGTCTGATGGGGTAACGTATATGGCTCTGCGTCACTCAAGCCAAGCACCTAGACAACTGCTAAATTTATTGCGTCGTACCTCAAGAAGAATTTCCTCTGTTGCTGACATCATACCGGCCTGTAGCTCTCGCCAGCGGCGTTGCGAAACTCATGGAGCGCATGATTCTCACGCACCCGGAATCCTTCCTTGATCGGCACAACATTTACCCCGACTCCATGGCGGGATTTTGACAAAATGTCATCGATTTGGTGTCATAAGTAGAGCAGCAATAATTTAGGCAATGACTAGCACTTGCGCTCTTCCTTGATATCAAAGGTTCATATGACAACGTTTCCCGTCAAGCTAGCTATACTAGGCACACTGCTGTTAATTGAACTTGGAAGGCGAATGTTTCGATCGATCTGAAGCAGTGACGTACCAACTCTTTTGCGAGAGGGGGGGGGGGCTAACCTACCCTGCACTCGTCAGCAAGAATATATATATATATATATATATATATATATATATATATATATATATATATATATATGCTGCCGTAGTTTGGGGACTCCAAACTACGGCAGCATACTCCAAAACAGGCCGAATAAAAGTTTTATATGCCATCAGTTTGGTGTCTTTGATTGCGTTTCGTAGTTTTACTCGAAGAAAACACAGCTTTTTGTACGAGGAAGAACACACATTTTCAACGTTGCTGCGCCAGTTTAGGTCATTTGATATCACAACGCCTAGATATCAAAAACTAGAAACATTTGTCAAAATTGCACTTCCCATACGATACTGAAAATCAAGGACGTTTATCTTTCGGGTAATATCCGAAAAAGTGGTTTTGGCGTAGTTAATTTCCATATCCCATTTTTCACACCAGGTATGGAGATCCTCAAGGCACTGGTTAATTTTTTCGTGGTCGTTTTCACAGTTAACTGGAGCATAAATTAAACAGTCATCTGCAAACAGTCTCAAGACCACTGGTGGCTGAACAACTGTGGCTACATCATTGATATAAACTAAAAACAATAAAGTGCCTAGCAACGAGCCTTGTGGTACCCCGGAAAGTACATCCAAAAAGCTTGACACAGAATTATTAACACGCACTACTTGCCTCCGCCCTGTTAGATAAGCTTCAATCCATTTTAAAACATCATTACTGATACCAATTTGACGCAGCTTATAAAACAGCTTACCATGTGAAACCTTGTCAAACGCTTTTTTAAAATCGATGCAAATTACATCAGTTTGTTGGTGTTCATCCAAAGCCCACGCAAAGTCGTGAACCGTTTGGATAAGTTGTGTCACCGTGGATAGGCCCCTTCTGAAGCCATGCTGAGTGGCTCAAAGCAGCTTATTGGTTTCCAGAAAATGAATAGTATGTTTAGCGATTGCGTGCTCCATGATCTCTGCCGCATACAGAGATTAAGGATACAGGGCGATAGTTGTTTGGATGCATACAATTTTCGCTTTTAAACACGGGTATAACAGCAGCGCAACGCCAAACTTGTGGAACGGAATGGCTACGTAAAGATTATTCAAAAATAATTACCAGATAGAAAGACACCCACTCGGCGTATCGCTTTAAAAATACCGTTGGTATTCCGTCGGGGCCACAGGCTTTCTTTGGATCTAAGTTCAACAGTTGTTCAAACACGCCCACTTGATGAAACGAAAGAGGCTCCATGGGGCATGCGCACGAATAGTTTATCTCGTCTGCGACGGAACATTGTGCATCTCTATTAAAGACTGAATGGAAAAACTCGTTGAAACCATCTGCTATCCTTTCTGCATCTGTCACAGGAGCATCTTCTATACTTATCTGGTCTATTTTTGATTTCTTTGCTCCCAAAAAACGCCAGAATTTGGTGGGCGAGCTTTTAAGGAATTTTCCCAGCGTCTCATTGAAGAACTTTCTTTTTGCTTCTGATAATGCTGTTTTTAGTCTACTGCGTTCCTGTGATAGTCCAGTTGACTTCTTTGGCTGCCTGCGTAGTCTTTTTATTCTGCGTTTTATGTGAACAATATCGCGAGTTATCTATGGATTTCGCTGTTTCTTTCTTTTATAACGATTTTGTACAAATCTGTCCGTGCAAGTAGCAATGATGCATTTAAAGCGCTCCCACAATTCCTCGACTGTCTCTGAGTGGGAGGCAATTTCAAATTCATTAAATGATTGTTCTAAGTAATCTAAGATCAAAGTATCATCCGCTCGCTCGTAATCTTTGACCAACAATCGTTCTTTAGACCCTAAGTCATCAGAAGGCTCGCTCGACAATGGCAGTATGTTCACCGAAATCATCTTATGATCAGATATACCTTCCTGAATTGACAGGCTATAATCTTCAATCCTGCTGGACAAAAAGACCAAATCTAATAATGATCGTGATTCGGGTGTTACCTTTGTGTAATCGGTAACAATCTGTCTTAAATTGTGAAAGAAGGCAATCTCTAATAGCTTATTTTCACTCATTATCTCAGTAAGTTGACTAGACAAAGCCTCCCAATCAATGTGTCTCAAGTTGAAGTCACCAGCCAATATTAGTCGAGTAGTACTGTTGGCCTGAGTGCAAAGAAATTCATTAAGCTCATCTAAAAATTCAGGTGGAGTCGCTGGTGGTCTGTAAACTACACCAATGAGGTACGTAATGTTTTCAAAAGTTATTTTACACCACACTGACTCGGACATATTGCTGTTCACCACTATGGCCCGACAACAATCCTTTACAATAATAGCAACGCCTTCATCGCGTGCATCTCTGTCCCATCTGAACATGCTATACCCTGGAGATGTAATACAATCACTGGTAATGCAAGTGCTTAACCAAGTTTCCGTTAATAGCACGACATGGGAACTCTCCGACAGCAATATGTATTCCAGGTCAGTGGTTTTATTAACGATACTACGAGCATTCAAAAGAATCAAGCGTAGCAATGCTTGAGGTGGCTTATTTCTTGTCGAATGCCGCGATGAGCCGGGTTTAGAACTTGTGCTTCCATGGCTTTTGTATGGGCCGTACTGATACGGACAATGCTCATTTTGCACTGTGTCCCACGCGTAAAGTTGCTCGTCTATTTTAATCTTGTCACCGAGCAGAGTTGTCTTTTTGCCATTTCCTCTGTCCGCAGCGGCACTCTCCCACAATTTTTTGCGAACTGCGACAGTTTCCTGCGCATAATCGTTGCTGATGCTGATAGAACTTCCTTTCAGCTTTTTGCAATGATGCAGCACACATTCCTTTTCCCGGCTGTCATAAAATTTCATTATTATGGGTCGGCATCTTGCTGCGTCTTTTCTCCCGATTTGGTGGATTCTTTCTATCGACTTTACTTCAATGCCCACACGTTTTCCAAATATTTCATTCACAACAACTTTCCTCAAATCGGCCTCAGATTCTTTGTGCTGATCTTCCACACCAAAAAACAAGAAGATTATTTCTTCTGCTCCTATTTTCCGAATCTATTATTCGCTCAGCCTAGCACGTTACCGTCTTTTCGAGATAATCAATTTTGCTTTCATTTCCTAAACTACTTCAAGAATATCAGATGGTCGGTCTGTTTTGCTGTTCAGGGCCGAGATTTCCTCTGTAATAGCATTCAGCCTGCCGTCTGATTTAGCCTGGTTGTCCAAATAGTCTGCAACATCTGTTCTATCGGCGGCCCGGGATTCACCTCAACGTCTCCCGATGTCAACAATAATATCACTGTAGACCAAACATCCACCAGTATAGACAACCTCGCCGAGGGCACGGCAAAACCAACGAAAATCTATCGTCGCTACGGTAGAAAGCAGTATGACTCCCAGAACTAACCTGGAAAATAAAGCAATGATAGCCGTTCATTCATACTGTCCGCCAGATATTTGCCGTGCCCTTTGGCATGGTCAATGTCTTGCTGCTTCCTTTGTAGTCTTCCAGCCAACGACGTCACTGTCGACGCCCTCTGGTAGCAGGATAATGGAACCATCAACACGTCGTCGTGCCGATGAAGCAGGATTTTGTCGTGCATTCCATGAGTGCTCTGTACTGTCTTCGCCGCAATCCAAAACCATGGCAAAATCTCGAGAAGCAATGATAGCCGTTCATTCATACTGGCCGCCAGATATTTGCCGTGCCCTGTGAGCTCTTTAACGCGTTGAGGCACCGGGAAGTGAAGAACGGCGGTAATGTTGTCGGGATCAGGCCGGATTCCATCTTTGCTGACGAGATGTACGAGTACTTTAATACTTTTGCTAGCAAAGTGGCACTTCTTGTTGTTAAGCTGAAGGCCAGTGAACTACGCGGTGGACGCCATCGTAGCGAGTCTTCCGCTCTTGTTGGCTTGCCTGTGTATTGAGGTGGGCGCATCGGCGACAATCGGCCAGGCGAGAGATTAAGTGCTCCCTCGATGACGATGACGAGTTCACAGGGACGTCAAAAAAGAGATGTCGAGCGGAGCGGAGATGTTGGTTGACGGCCATAGACGAGAAAGAATGGGGAATAGCCCGTGGTGCGCTGCGTAACGGTATTGTACGCAAAAGTCACGAATGGCAGGATGGTATTCCAGTTGGTGTGGTCGGCATTGATATACATAGATATCATGTCGGTCAAAGTTCGATGGAAGCGCTCTGTGAGGCCGTTATTCTGGGGATGGTAGCTGGATGATGTCGTCTTATGAATCGTATTATATGCGTGGAGGACTTGTTGGAGTAGTTTCGAGAGAAGCGCCTTGCCGCGATCGCCCAATAAGATGCATGGTGCACCATGTCTTATAAAGATTGCCTCCAGAAAAAATGTGGCATTGTCCTCTGCTGATCCTGAAGGAAGTGCAGCTGTTTCGGCGTACCCTGTTAAGTGGTCAACTGCTGTGACAATCCAGCGCTTGCCGCTAGCTGATATTGGTAGCGGTCCGTATTGTCGATGACATTGAAGGGAGCGTCAGGACACGGAAGAGGTTGTAGAGACCGGCCGGGAAGGAAGTGGGTCGCTTGCGGCGTTGGCATAGCGAGCATGACGCAACATATCGCGCTACGCAGTTGGAAAGGCCAGGCCAGGCAAAACGACTGCGGATGCGTTCATAGGTTTTTTGAAAACCGAGATGATCAGCCTTGGGGTCATCGTGAAACGCCTCCAAAATCTGCGCCCTTAGGGAACGAGGAGCAACAGGAACCCAGCGCTCTCCTTCGGGGTGGAAGACAAAGCGGTAAAGGATTGAGTTTTCAGTCTTGAAGTTCCGCAGCTGTCGATGGGCGCGAGCGTTGGGAGGACGAGAGCAGCCTTGAAGGCGCTGCATTATAGAGCGACAGTAAGTGTCACTGCGTTGGTGGGATGCAAACGTGTCGTTGTTGAAGGTAGAAAGAAAATCGACAGCGGCGAGTGAATTAACTGACGGAGACACTTTGATGGGTTCACTCACAGTTGGCGACAGGCCAGGAGTGCCTGATGAGGATTGCACAGGACAGCGGCTAAGGGCATCGGCATCGTTGTGTTTCTTGCCGGATTTGTAGATAACGTCAAACTCATATTCTTGGAGACGATGTATCCAGTGACCGAGACATCCAGACAAATTATTCAACGTCGACAGCCAGCACAAAGCGTGGTGGTCAGTGACGACGGTAAAGTGGCCGCCATGACGATATGGTCGAAACTTCTGGATGGCCCAGACAACGGTGAGACACTACTGCTTGGTGATGGTTTAGTTTTTCTCTGATGCTGTAAGGGTGCGACTTGCGTATGCGATCACACGTTCGTCATAACGCTCTGATGGTTGCAGAAGTACAGCGCCGAGTCCGTGTCCGCTGACATCAGTATGGGGGAGAGTGGGTGCGGCGTTATCAAAATGACAAAGCACTGGCTCAGACGTGAGGGCACGTTTCAAGGTGTCAAAAGCCATTTGGCATTCGTCCGACCATACGTATGACGCTCCCGAAGAAATGAGTTGGTGAAGTGGCTCAGCAATGGTGGCGAAGTCTCGTATAAAGCGCCAGAAGTACGACGCAAGGCCAAGAAATCTTCGAAGCTCTTTGACGCGTTGAGGCACCGGGAAGTGAAGAACGGCGGTAATCTTGTCGGGAGCAGGCCGGATTCCATCTTTGCTGACGAGATGTCCGAGTACTTTAATACTTTTGCTAGCAAAGTGGCACTTCTTGGTGTTAAGCCGAAGGCCAGCAGCTGCGAGACACGTCAGAACTCCATCCAGGCGCTTCAAGTGCTGTTTGAATGTTGAATAAAATATGACGATGTCGTCAAGGTAAGATAAGCATGTTTTCCACTTAAGGCCCCGCAATACAGTGTCTATCAGTCGTTCAAACGTTGCTGGCGCATTGCAGAGGCCGAAAAACATGACGTTAAATTCGTAAAACCCATAGGGTGTGGCAAAGGCAGTTTTTTCCTTGTCATCCTGGTGCATTGAAATTTGCAAATAACCGGAGCGTAGGTCAAGGCTCGAAAAATATTTCGCTCTTTGTAAGGAATCCAAGGCATCATCAATGCGAAGCAAGAGATATACGTCTTTTCTGGTTACTTTGTTTAATACGCGGTAGTCAACGCAGAATCGCACCGAACCGTCTTTTTTTCTTACGAGAACGACAGGTGACGACCAAGAGCTTGAGGAGGGGTGGATGATATTTTGCTTGAGCATATCAGAAACGTGCTTGTCGACAATCTCGCGTTTGCTGGAAGAAACACGGTATGGTCGACGACGGACAATAGAAGTTCCTTCGGTGTGTATGCGATGAGTCACCGCAGAAGTCTGGCTTAGAGCAGTGGAATGTACGTCGAAAGAAAATTTATGCTTAGACAACAACGCCAGTAGTTCGTCTGCTTGCGGGGGAGTGAGATCCGTGCTGATGATATTGACGAGAGCCGTAGTGGGTGGAGCACCTGTTGGTATTGAACGTGATTCCACCAGACTGGTATCCGAAGCCACTACAGAGATAGGTCGGGTGTCCACGCTGGGAACTACAACAGTGCCCTTGGTCAGCAGAATCGGCTCATTGGTGATATTCAGTACTGTGAGAAATGCGATGCCGTTGGAGAAGCGGACAAGACTCGATGAAAGCGCAATCCCTCTGGACAGACAACGGGCTGATGGACTGACTAGGACGTCACCGTGGTCAATGCAGTCAGACATAACCGCGATAACGTGCTCGTGGTTAGGTGGCACAAGGAAGTCATTGGCTGTTCGTAGCCGATCACGTGATAATTTCGGGGAAATATCATCCGTATCTCGCATATGTATGAGTCGTTGTCGACAAGAGATGAAAGCAGCAGCATCAGAAAGAAAT
The DNA here is from genome assembly GCF_043290135.1 of Rhipicephalus microplus. Classification (NCBI taxonomy): domain Eukaryota; kingdom Metazoa; phylum Arthropoda; class Arachnida; order Ixodida; family Ixodidae; genus Rhipicephalus; species Rhipicephalus microplus. The sequence continues at coordinate 18,020,948 of NC_134701.1, read as the reverse complement.
TCCCATCCTAAAATAAGCATAAACGCACAAGAATCCAGCACGGCAAACTGAATATGATGCCGGATCCCATCAATGAAAACTGTAACGGTGCACTGTGCTGATAGCCGTATCTGCGAGTCATTTGCGCTACGTAAGAGAGTGCCAGTATAAGGTGTGGTAACTTTACGTAGACTACACAAATCCGCATGAATAACAGAAATAGCAGCCTCCGTGTGCACCAATGTCTGAACTGGTGCCCCTTCCGCATACACTAATAACAAGTTGGCTGGGCCCTCTGGAGATCTTGGTGTTTGTTCGAGCGATGCAGCTTTCCCTCCAAAAACTGCACCAGCTAGTTTTCCGAGTGGTAGTTAGAAGCAGGTACAGCCGGTCTAAGAGGAGATGTTGAGCGTCGTAGAGGTGAAGGGGACCGGCGGCGTCCGGGATAGCAGGGGTGAGGTGCGGCGAGTGGAGAAGTCGGAGGGAAGGAACGTGTCGTAGGGCTTCGCTGGTACTGGTTAGGGGATGGCTCCGAATCCCTTTCGTAAACATCGTAGCCACGGCGTTCGCCCTGTCGGCACTTGCGGCAAAATCGTGAAATGTGGCCCCGAATGCCACAATAGTAACATATTGGGCGAGGCGAGCGCCAGGGGACGTATAGTGCTGGAGCTGTCACAGGCGCTGGTACTGGCGCCTGGACTGGCGAGTGCGGTACATATGCTGCTACGTTGGACTGCGCAAGAACAGGATGCGCGTGCTGAACCAAGGCAGGTGGCATGGCAGCGACTTGCGCATACGTCATGGGTGGTGTTGGTGGCGCCGTAGTGTTCGATGGGAAAGCGCCACCCATGGATGAGAGCTCCTCTTTGATGATGTCGCGCAGACCAGCAGATTGAGAGTGAGGTCGAGGGGCGGGTCACATGACAACCCTTGCGCTTGAAGTTCCTCGCGAATCAGAGTGCGAATCAGTGCGCGCAAATCTGAGGAAGGCCGGCTGTCACTGGCGTCTGGGTAGTCTGGGTGCAATGGAATGGCTTGGAGTTCATCAAGATGCTGACATGTCTTGATGACGTCCTCAACGGTGGTGGGGTTTTTAACAGCCAGAGCGTTCAACGCGACATGACCTATCCCTTTGATGATGTGGCGAACACGATCAGCTTCTGTCATCGCCGAGTTAACGCGGTGGCAAAGGGCAACGACGTCTTCAATATACGAAGAGTACGTCTCCCGGGGAAGTTGGGCACGCCAATCGAGCTTCCGTTTCGACACTTCGGAATGGATGTTCGGTTTTCCGAAAATCCTACGAACTTGTTGAGCAAAAGTAGGCCAATCCGGGAAGCTGCTCTCGTGGTTAAAAAACCACGTTTTCGCGACATCGGACAAATAGAAGGTGACGTGACGAAGTTTTTGAGGCTCATCCCATTGGTTATAAACACTGGTCATGTCGTATTCTTTTAGCCATACCTCGACGCCGTTGCGTGGAAGACCACAGAAGACGGGTGGGTCGTGCTGCCGGGCGTTGACAATCCACGCAGGAATGGTTTGTTGGACAGGGATGCTGGATGTTCCGGGCAGCGGTTCTTGAGCCATGACAGCGGACGGGGGTAGCAAGCGGCGACCTGAACAAAGCTCCAGGGGAACGTGACGTCGTAGAGGACTTGGGGATCAAAGCACCTCCACCACTCTGTAAGTCAGTATCAGCGTTGGAGTCTCGACGGCGTTTATTAGGCCGAACCGCCTAATCGAACCTTTGAACGAAGACGACGTTTTTTGTGATGATGATTATATGCAGATGAAGAAGATGAAGGTCAAACGTTGTCAATATTGTGCTTACAATATAATTGAGTCAGTACAGTGGTGAACAAAAATTTTGCCTAAGTTGTTGGTTTCCCCAATGTGCATCCGACAGTGACCACTCTCGAAAGTGGTCACTGCCTCCTCCAACTTTTCTCAGTGGGGGGCTTGCACCCCGTTGCCCCCCCCCCCTCCCGGCTGACTCGCCTATGATCCGAAGCTACCTGACACGAAGATCCTTTTTTGTGTATACTGAACATGGTCCGACCTCAGACAACTATACGTGCCGTGGCGTCCGGCAAGGTGGTGTTTTAAACCCAGTTCTTTTCCATCTTGCCTCGCTTGGCTTAGCGGAGGCTCTTCCGGAAACAATCAGTGTTTCAATATACGCTGCTGAAATCTGTGTCTGGGCATCAGCATTTACACACCTACAAGGTGGAGCAAGGATGCAGAGGGCAGCGTCGCAAGCATCTGCCTATCTTCGCACGCATGGTGTAACAATCTCAACAGAAAAATGTGCACTGGTGGCTTTCACGCGCAAGGCGATGACACATTACTCTATAAGCATTAATGACTAGCCCCTCTTTTACAAGCGTAGCCATCGTTTTCTAGGTGTCATTGTTGACCGTGACCGCTCCTGGAGCCTTCACGTGACTAGCTTGAAAGCGAAACTGGTATCTATCGCCCACGTCCTGAAAGTCATCGCTGGAAAAAGTTGTGTTCCATTATTGAGTTCCATACTACAGCTATACTAAGCACTTTTTATTGTTGTACTGCACTACACTTCTCCTCTGCTTACTAAAACTTGCAAGTAAAACATTCGAGCGCTTCAGAGCGTGCAAGCACAGGCACTAAGTGTTTGTCTCGGCCTACCACGAACTAGCTCAACCACTGCAACAGTTATATCGGCGTGGGATCATCCGGTTACGACCTACATTGCAACCGACGTGCTGAGAGCGAATATTTGGCACATTTCACGGATGGTATTGAGATATTTGGCATTTCTGCCAGAACAACGACCGCAAGCGTCGTTCTCTAAGGTCGTCAGCTCCCACCACGCTTTGCTACCATCCGGTTTTATACCCTTGGCGCGTTCACCATCCGCCTTGTGGAACCTACGACAAACCGACGTGCGCCTTTCCGTCCCAGGAATAAGAAATGGAAATGTACTTTCTACCTTGGCCTTGAAAGAAGTAACCCCGGACTGTTTACACACCTTCTACGCTGAGAGAATCCACGTATATATGGATCGATCTACCACCCAGACTAGCTCCACCAACGCCACAGTCATCCCATCGCGACACGTCACCATCACTTACAAACTATGTCACGTGAGCACATCAACGGGCCCGGAAATTGTTGCCCTGTGAGGTGCCATCGATTATATCAAGCAACAATCGGCTAATCGATGGACAGTATTCTGTGACTCCTGTGACTATTCTGTGACTCTTTCGTCGGCACTTCGTCGTGGTTCGTACGAACAACTGGTGTGGGAGATGCGACCGAACAATGACACAACGTTATGTTCTAGTGTATACCAAGTCATTGCGGTATCTCCGGCAACGACCTCGCCGATGAAACAGACAGAAATGAACCCGTACAAACAAACCCTGTTTCCATATCTTTATTTAGGATTGACTCGGCTAGATACCTAAGTAATCTGGCGCAGAACATGACACTCCCGAAGTCATCACAGTTCGCACATCCTCGACTATATTCTCTTGACCCATATCTACGACTTCGGCTACCCTCTGGTTTTTCTAGGGAGGAATGTACAGTGTTGTGCCGTCTGAATCTGGGCGTAGCCTTCACCAATGCCTATGCATTTAGGATAGGGATGGATGACAGCGTGGAGTGCAACGACTGCGCCGTCGATAAGACTTTTAAACACCTCTTATGTTACTGCCCGGTATACACAAATGAGAGGCTTCACCTGCGCAATGTTTTAAATCACCTGTATAGAAGTGATTTCACTTTCGAGAAAGTATTGGGACCATGGCACTGCCTATCCCAGTTTTGAAAGGCAACAAAAGCACCGTTGCGTTTTCTCAGACACCGGCCTGTTTCATCGTTTGTGATGTGAAACTGGTACGCGTCAGCCCTGTCAATGACCTTTTTTCTCCCCCTCTATAACTTTCCTACCTCTCTCCCCTTCCTCAGTGCAGGGTAGCCTACCGGCGCTCATCCCTGGTTAACCTCCTTGCATTTATCCTTATGTTCTCTCTCCCTCACTCTCTCCAAAGGCTCAATCGCACTTGGCCTAGAAGATAGCGAAAGCGACCAAACTGACAAGTGATCGGAAAACAATGCAGCGAGCTGGGTATGGAAAAAGTACATCGAACACAAGTTCCACTCACCATTCCACTCTATGATAAGCTATCCATTGGCTGCACCAGCGCTTAACTAGGTCATAACACCCGACCGGAAATTCAAGATGACGGGAAGAAGTCGATAATGATCGGCGCATTAGCAAACTACGTGTGCAGCATGAGAAAACACACCATCTACAAGTGCGTGTTCCTCAAGCGCCTGACGGTAATTAAAATTTCTGAGGTGACCGCAATGAACATACGATGCCGCAGCAACAAGTGAACGTGCCCCAACTCGTTCTTGCATAGTATCGCTATTTCAGCATCCCTGTTTCTACTGGCGTGTACTCTCAGATGAATACTTTCAAGCCGCGAACCCCGTTTCAGCGACTTCGCTCCAGAGCTTCGGCAATGTTTTCACCGACGATTACCGTGTCGTTTGCCATTTGAATGCTGTGCTTGGACGCCAAAGCAATACTACTGTGAGACCACACACAAATCAACCACTAAGCGTGGCTGGTGTACACAATCGGCCTTGCAAGCGCTGCTGCCATGCCTGAGCTGCAGAGTTCCGCCACGACTGCAACTCTCGCAACATCGTGTGCGAGAATAGAAGATGGAGTACACATGGAGTACGCTAAAATTCTTCGACACACCGTGTCACTAGAGCAAATGCTTCAAAGAACCGTGCTGTATTCTTTAAGGCTAGCGTACCCAGCGTGATATCAGTACGTTTTAAATGCGAAGCATTTCTTGGCGAACTTTGGTGACTTTGACCATATCTATCTATCTATCTATCTATCTATCTATCTATCTATCTATCTATCTATCTATCTATCTATCTATCTATCTATCTATCTATCTATCTATCTATCTATCTATCTATCTATCTATCTATCTATCTAGCCGCCTATGAGCTTTCACACTCCTGGCCATTTCGATAATCGGATCTATACCAGAATTGGTATGGTATAAGGCGACTGTATGACGAGCATAAATGTCTACTCATAACTTGAAAATTATGACACGTATGTCATGAATGTAGGTAATTAATTTTCATTATCTTGCTACTTTTGCCGTGGTTTTGTTCACGCAACATATTGCACAATTGACAAGTTAAGACATGACTGCATGGCGAACATAAGTGACAGCCTCTAACGTAGAAATCATGACATGCATACCATGTAGCTCATGACATACGCCACGCTCATGGTGCACTCGTGGTAGTTTCGCTAACTTCCTATATACCAAGTTTGGTGTTACGTGATGCGAACGGATAACAAAAGTAAATTAGACGTCTAAACGCGATAATCACGACACGCATGTTGTGTAAGTCATGATTACACGCCGCGCTCATGGTGTGGCCACGGTCGTTTTGGTTGCTTCAGATAAACCGAATTTGGCATTCTATGACTTGAATGGATGACAAAGGTGTATGACTGGTGCGAACATGAAAAATCATGGCGTGTGTGTGTCCCGTAAGAACATAAGTACATTATGCGCTCAAGCTTCGCTCGCAACAGTTTTGCTAGCTTGGCATATACCAAATTTGGTATTACGTGACGCGAATGGACGACAAAGGTAAATGACACGTCTAGACACGATAATCATGACATGCATGTCATGTAAGTCATGACTACACGCCATGCATAAGGTACGCTCGTGGTCGTTTTGCTTCCTTCACATATACAAAATTTGGTATTATATGACGTTAATGGATGACAAAAATATATGACTGGTGCAAACATGATAATTATGGCGTGCGTGTCACGTAAGAACATGAAATGCTACGCTCATAGCACTTTCGTGGCCGTTTCGATAGCTTCACGTGTACCAAATTTAATAAATGAAAAAAGTATACGACCAGTGCAAACATAATAATCATGACATTCGTGTCATTTAGCAACATCACTACATATAAAAGTAGCTAACGTGGTTGCTTGGGCGAGTTGTTACGACATTATTCACATACAAGAAGCGCCAATACTGAGGGACAACAAAAGAAGGATACAGACAGCGGCACTTACAACAATATTTATTTGCTGGAACGTCGCAATATATACTTGAGCAGTATCTGACAATTGAGAGGACTGGAAAACCAAAGAAAACAGAATTCACCTAACAACCGAGTAATCATCGTGACAACGCGCCAGGAACATCACGTGTGCCAACACTCTGAAGAAAATCTATTTCTTTTTGTGATAGAGCAATTGAAGGCCTGTTGACACATAGATTTCCCAGCCTTTCCATTTCCGCGGCCTCATAAATTTTGCATATCATCTAATCCCGATGAGGCCTATTAACCATACAATGCTGAAAGTCGAAGACACATTCGCAGTCCCGGCAATGAATGCCGAGGTGGCCTGGTACTGCAGAAGAGACATTGTGAGCGTACTCATTCAGCCGCTCACTAAAAACACCTGCATGTTTGGCCGATGTACCACTTGCCGCAGTACAGGGGTGGAGAGTACACCACGCCTTCGATGCATGAAACGTACTTGTTCCGATGCTTGATTTTGCAGCCTCGCTCTCTCCTGGAACCAGGATTGCCGGCCTTGCACATCCTGTATATGCTGCCTAAAGGTAGCATATACAGTAACTCTGAGGGAGACCAGACAGCAGCGCGTGAAAAGCGCGTGAACGTGCTGAGACAGCGCAGGCAGAAAGCGGGAGTTGGGCACCGAGCAACTGGTTTTCGCTAGAAAGGCCGCCAAACGCGTGTGGCGCAGCGCCTCTGGCCGAGGTTTGGAGGCCTATAGCCTGCCACATTCAAACGATGTTTCGCTGCCTTCGGTAATTCATTCGCCTTGTCCACAAGATGCCTGTTTAATTTAACATTCCCTCATTGTACTGTTTCACCAGTTAAGTGTTTGTGACAAAATCAATGTTCGAACATGCAGGTCATACTTCAACGAGGGCCGCTAAAACTATTACTTGACGGGCGTGAACACCATTAGTGCTTCTAAGTAAACCATCATTTTGAAGGCGTTTGCAAGTCATTTGAAGGTGTTTGCACTCCACATCTTGGACGAAAAGGAGTTGCTATGCCGGCAATAAATTCAAGGTTTATTTTGACACGTAATAGTAGTGTCCTCAAGTTTTTCTTTTTTTTTATTATTGCAGCGATACACCACACTCGATGCAGTGAGAAAAGGCGCTCCTTGGTTGCTACAGTATGGAATAATAATTGCGGAGGATATTGTCGATGTTTGGGAGCGCACTTGCGGTTCGTTAGAAGTGTTAGTGCATGGTAGTGCTGTGCTTTCGGTCTTCTTGTTGTCACGACTAGTTTTCAATCTAGTTTACATGCCTCATTATGCCTAGTGTACAGCGTCATGCGGGTAATGTTTTTGTACTACTGCTTCTTTTAGGTTGCTTAAGGGGTTAACGTACTGTCACCGTCATCGCTACAGAGCACAGATATCTGTAAGAGCTTTCATTATGTGTCCAAAAATATCCTTAGGTCGATGTGTCTTGAGTGGTAACTAGTATAATTTAGTGATTGTAGGTTGTCTTTTTGTTTTCTAGAAAGCATTATTTTTCGGTGTGTATTGTAGTGTCTGGGAAGTGAATCTCTGTAGATAAATGTAACATTGAAAATACACTATGGGTGTACAAACGAAAACGACACAGTGACTATAAATGTAACATTTATTCTAAGTATACACTATGTGGCTAATCAGAATGGTTCCGGAGATGAACAAACCTAACAGGCGCCTTGTTTCCATAATACATATGGCTGTGTCGAGATCCATCTCTTCACTGAGTGCTTAATTTCGTCACCCGAGTTTAAGGGGTTTCTTCATGCGTTTTTTTTTTCACATCAGACAAGTGGGCATCATAGGCGATGAATGCATAGTTGAACACCACAGTGAGCCAGTAATTTTCTGATACCTGCAAGATATCAAATAATGGCTACTCCTCTATCGTTAAACTTTGTGATAGAAACGGCAACATGTCCTCATAGGCACTGCCACGTAAATTGGACGGCTCTGTACACAAGATCGTCTGCTCTCTCCTGCGCATGCGATTGCCCCACACGCGGCGATCCACGGCAGAAACACTCATCGCAACCCTAAATGTCTTGCTACACTCACCTATGCCAGCATGGAAATGCCATGGTAATGTTCTATTACATTTCATACATATACATCTGTATGTAGCTTGTAATACCAAGGCAAAAATTGCAAAACTCGTTAAACTGGCAAGTATGGCTCGTAGGGACATGATTATAGCACACTTCAACGCAAAAAGTACACAACGGATGGAAGGAGCACTAACTGTGGCCATCAATGGGCCATTATTGTTCTTAATGGAGATGCTCCATCTTCTCCATATAATGAAGATGTCTTTTATAAAGCGGATATATTTGCGAGCTTTTACCTTAAATGATTTGAAAAACTACGATTCTGAGTGTTACAGAATATGGTTGGCGTACGTTAGCTCCTGAGCCGACGTACGTCGTAGCATTTTTTGCCCGATATTCATAATTATACCGTGCAAAATGGCAGTGGTCTAGTGGCTATGGCACTCGACTGCTAACCTGAAGGTCACGGGATCGGATCCCCACGGTGGTGGCTGGATTTTTGATGGAGGAAAAATGTTTCAGGCCCGTGTGCTTAAAGGTGTACGGTAAAAACCCGAGGTGGGCGACATTTGCTTAGCCCTCCTCTACGGCATCTCTCACAAACACATCTTCGTTTGGGACGCTAAACCACAGATATTATTATTGTAATAACCCCAATAAAATGACATAGTATATTTCAATGCAGCTTTATGTCCACATGTCATCGCAGATTGTTATTTAACCCGAAATATCTGTTACGACTAAGACCCTGCAGTGAAATTCTGTAATTCATAGAACATTAACAATAAAACGTTCATTCCCCGAGACATCAGAGTTGCACAGTTGGTACTTTGGTCTTTGCGTCTTGCAGGTATCGCAGGTTATTTCCTAACCTCAAGCACAGGAATGAATAGATCATCACTCACTTTGAAGAGGTTGCCTTTAAGTATAAAGTAGAAATAGGAACCAGACTCCTCGTTGTGAAAGACTGAACCCTAGTGAAGAAGCGCGGCGCAGCTATATGTGCTGCAGGTTGATTTGCGGATAGTGGCATTGCGGAAACTCGAACTACGTCAAACTCAACCATTTGAATGTAGCGATACGCAACAAGCTGCAGCCGGTGTTACTACCCAGGAGCAGCTTCATTCATGTCACACAGGCGGTCGTGTGATGCTGGGGTGAATACACCCTTCCAGCATCATTGTTTTGCAGTTAGAAGAACTGCCATGTCCGCCGTGCACGGTGCTCGGCTGCTGACCCGAGGGTCGCGGGTTCAATCCCGGCCGCCCCATTTCGATGGAGCCGAAATGGTAGAGGCCCATTTACTATGCGATGTCAACGCACGTTCAAGAACTCCGGGTTGTCAAAATTTCCGAAGGTTCCCATTGCGGCGTTGCTTTTCATGCTTATTGTGCTCTGGGGCGTGCAACCCCAGATGTTCCTAAGTTTGAAAATAACTGGCATCAATGAGAACTGGCAATAAAATCCTTTTTATTCTCAGTTGGAGCTCCCGTGATATTTGGGCCTTAAGAAAATATCTTACGCAGACATGCAATGAACTTCCAAACGGCATACCTTTTAGCATGCCCAGATGGTGTCTCCGACTGCGTGATGCATCGCGCTAGCCTCTGCGGTTGGTGACCCTTGAAGGGGAGTGTCTGCGAGTATCAGGTAAATGCGTTCCCGAGCGACTGTAGCCATGAAAGCGAGTGTTGTGGCTCCGAAACGTTCAGGTTCCGCGACTCTGATGCATGCTCTGAGTCGCGAAGCTAATCCAAAGAACTTCAGAGCACGATCAACATACTTCCACCTAGCACTGTTGCCCTCGTCATAACCCCAGGGTTGGCATTGATATCAGCCCGGTACGTTTTGCATGAGACGCGCATCGCCAGAAACGATATCTGTGGCCCTCTTACAACCAGGTACTTTCGAACGTATATCTGCTTCCAGAACTATCGAGAGAAGCGAGAGCAATAGAGCGAAAATAGGCGCATAAGCGCGGAGCAGCAGATGGCGATTGGCTGCTGTGTAAACATGGAACTCCCGTGTCAGCGGCGATCAATCTCACTTCTGCGCGGACTTAGATGGGTTTGCCTCAGGGAATGCAGCCTAATACGGCTAGCGAAGGTATCACACTCGTTCACTCGAAGCTTGGGCGACGAAAGCCAATGTTGCCTTCAGTTTTTGCAGGCAGCCTTCGAGATGGACTGCCAAGCCTGATAGTGGCAGTTTGTGTGCGTTCAGTCAAAACAAAATACATATATTGAGAGAGCTATTTCAATGCAGGTAATATCGAGACCTGCAGGAGGCGTTGCTCAATCAGCCTACAGAAAAGTAACCTATAGGATAAGCTGTATGACCATTTCGCAAAGTAAATTGTTGTGTAACGAAAAGCGTAGAAGCTTACATTCACAATCAATGTCTTTATAAGTTCGGGAAATTGCGATTGATAGTATAGTCAGTGCTCATTTGGGGTGTTCTGTATATGATAGTTTTAAAAACGACATGGCCGGTAGCACAAAGTGAAGGATGGAGTAGATGGCTGAGGCACATTCCGTTTTTAGCGTACATTGAAAGCATATCAGTGTGTGTGGAATTGAAAGAAGAATAAAAAGGTATCAAATACGAATGATCAAGCATGATAGCTAAAATACCGGATCAAAAGCCACCTAAATAGTGCTACTGTGAACGTACTAGGAGGGTGACATACCTATAGTGACGAGTGACATCAATGGCGGATGTGTCGACGTGGTCGTGGAGGATGAAACATTACATATTTCATGTGCGTACTAGTCGCCATTCGAGAATAAAGATTTTTTGAAATTCGGTTTATTTCGTTTAGCATCATCCACTAACCTAATAAATCATTGCAACGACATTAAGGGTAATGCATTGCTGTACATACTGCCGTTCACAAGAGTTGAATATTTTTAGCTAAAATGTTTGGTTTGGAAGGTGTAGCGGCGTTGGTATAAACATGGGGTTAAAAAGTTACGCCACCTTCCACTAATGAGAACCATCAAACAACATTTGCAACACCTGACGGCTTGAGGCGGAAATGTTGTAGGCCCGTGTACTCAGATTTTAGTGCACGTTAAAGAACCACAGGTGTTCTAAATTTCCGGAGTCCTCCACTACGGCGTCTATTATAGTCATATGGTGGTTTTGCGACGTTAAACCCCACATATCCATCCAATCAACACCTGACAGCCTGAATAAGTTTGTCATGCCGTTCGGCCTATGTAACGCCCTTGCCACGTTAGGAAGCATGATAAACACGGTTCCTCGCAGTTGAATGGAAGACCCGTCTTTGTTATCTAGATGACATCATATTTTCCTACACTTCAATTCAGCATCTTGAGCGTTTGTACGAAGTTTCATCTTGTATTGCCAACAGTGGACTTGAGCTAAACACGAAGAAATGTCACTTCGCCAACACTAACATCAACGTGTTGTGCCGGCCACCTTATCAGCAAAGACGGCGTTCAGCGGGATCTTGAAAATATTGCTGTTGTGATAAGCCCCTCTTGCCCAGAAGCTGAAAAACGATTACGTCCGCTTTATAGGCCTTGCATACTGTATACTTCCTCCGCTTTATCCGCCACTTTGTTACCATCACCTCACCACTGCACAAGCTTCTGCACACGACATCAGGATCTGCCTTCACGTGAACCAACGACTGTGAACGTGCTTTTCAAGCCCTCAAGCACGCCCTAACAGCCGACGCCATCCTATGCCTCTCGACGAGAACGCCCCTACGTGTTTACATACCAACGCTAGTGGCCTTGTGATCGGTGCAGCGCGATGGCACTTCACGAGAGGAATTTTTTGCCTATGCCAGTCGGGCTCTCACGCCTGTCGAGCAGAACTACACTCTATAACAGAGCAAGAGTGTCTTTTTGTTTGGGCGATCAAAAAATCTCGACCATACTTTTACGGACGCAACATCACAGTATTAGCTAATAATCTCGCCTTATGCTCTCCATCTTCACACAAGAACTTGTCTGGTCATCTGGGTCGTTGGGTACTTCGTCTGTAACAGTACAATTTTGACGTCTTTTACAAATGTGAGAAGAAACATGAAAATGCAGACGTTCTTCCCGCTCTCTCTAGCCACTATATCACTGTCGAGTCCGTTTGGTCAGTATTTGTCACGTGATCTCGTCGCTGTGTGAACCTCTACATTATCTCAACTAGCGGTTTCTGGCACTGTGGCTTCGAATCACTATGCTTAGTTTGCTTCGCGCCAGCGGGATGATTCATACTGCAACCACATTATGGAACGCCCAAGTGGCAGGTTGCCTCCTCGTATCCTAATCCCGGATCTCATCGACAACTAAGGCAAATGAAGAGAGACAACAATGTTCTACACCTTTATGTTTATGCTACTGATAGACACCACTGAGTTCCAGTTCTTCCACATTCTCTACGTCAAAAAGTTCTCAAAGCCTTTCATGACAATCTAAATGCAGGCCATTTGGAATACCAAAAACGCACAGCAGCGTCAGGCAGCGTTTCTTCTGACCTATGCGGCCCAGTACGTTGCGTCTTAGTGTCAATGATGGAAGTGACCAGCTTCAAGTTCTGCTGGCCTATTGCAGCTAATTCTGTGTCCCAAGACACCTTTTGTCACTGTTGGGATAGATTTAGTCGGACTTTTCCTCATTATGCAAATAGGTCATCGAGTAATAGTGACAGCAGCCGACCACATGACAGGGTTCACACAAACTGCTCCTTTAAGTACAAGTTCTGCCTCACAATTCACCAATTTCCTTCTCAATACCATTGTGTTATGTCAAGGTGCACCTAGCGTGCTGTTGAATGATCGTGGCAACACATTCTACAATCACTGAAGACCTCCTGTGGCCTTGCGGCACAGTGCACAAAACAACGTCAACCTATTACCCTCCAACGAATGTGTTGACAGAACAATTTTATCGCACAGTAATAAACATGTGATCAATTTATATCGGACCGCACGATGAGAACTGGGACACAATTCTTCCTTTTGCGACGTTTGTCCACAACACCGCTGTCTAAACAATAGCTGGCTACTCTCCTTTCTACCTAATGCACGGTCGTGCACCAACATTCACTATCGACCATTATATTTCAATGTTCCAACTTATGCCTCGTCAACCATATCCGAGAAATTCCTCTCAAGAATATTGTAACGTGCGCGCCTAAACACAGAAGTCTGTCAGCAAGATCGAAAACAGCGCTACGACAGCTCTCATCATGATGTTTCTTTCAGTCCTTAGGATGAAGTCTTGCTTTGGACGCCTACCCGCACTCCAGGATTGTGCAATATATTGCAATTCCGGTATGTTGGGCCTTATACAATCAGTGAACAAACGTCACCAGTGAACGATCGCGTCATTTCCGTCAAGCGTTCTTCAGATAGTCGTTGTCGTGCTTAGGAGATTAGGAAATTGCTCATGTTTCGCGACGGAACCCATTCATTCGACGTCCTATTCAGTGTGAGCAACTCTCAACTATTCATGGGCTTTATCTTCTAATTGGTATATACTCATCGGCGAGTCTGGCGTCTTCAACGTTCGTTTAGAAGACAATATATATATATATATATATATATATATATATATATATATATATATATATATATATATATATATATATATATATATATATATATATATAGAAATTGGCTTGAGCGGACAAACGTGCGAAAACTTTTATTGCTCCTACGTTTCGGCCGGGGTCCGGCCTTCCCTGACGAAGGCCGGACCCCGGCCGAAACGTAGGAGCAATAAAAGTTTTCGCACGTTTGTCCGCTCAAGCCAATTTCTATTCATCACTGGATTCACAGAAGACACTCGCTGGATATATATATATATATATATATATATATATATATATATATATATAGAGAGAGAGAGAGAGAGAGAGAGAGAGAGATTGAAGTGTTAAAGCTCAAGCTTGAGCTAGAGAAAGTGGAGTCATCGCGTACCTTCTCAGAGGAGCCGGAAAACCGGAACCAGCATTCTAGTATTGCACGGCACGCGAAAGAGCTGAAAGCAGTCTTAGCAAATATGCCCACTAATGAGCCTATGATTCCCGCTTGGTTCAAACATGAGGGCGCTCTCTTTGCGGCATTCAGCATACCCGAGAGCATACAGGGTACGATTATACTGCCATTTTTAAGTGACAAGATGCGCACGTTCGTCGCCAATCAGGCAGAGGCTGGGGTGATGCCGTACTCGGTTTTAAAGTTCATAGTGTTAAAGAAGCTGCATATGACCAGCGAGTACAGCCGTATGTTTGTGGAAATCAAAATAGAGAAAGGCGATTTGTGGAGCCAATTGATGGCGCACCTAGAGACCATGTTCACTTACTACGTTAGAAGTAGAGTAGTGGAGACATTTGAAGGTCTTCAAGAGTTGCTTATAGCTAACAGGCTAAAGCAGTTAATGCCAAGTGATCTTCACTCACTGGTCATTCAGCAGGGAGTGAAAGGCTGGTTCAAGGCCAAGGATATTGCGGAGTTGGCCGCGAATTTCGAAGAAAGCCTCAACAGAAGCAGGCAGACTAGTTTCCGCGGTGCAGAACCTCGAAATTTGAATTATGGGCTGCAAGCCAAACTATTTACTAGAGCGGAGGTTCGGGCTTGGACTCGGGCAGTCGACTGAGGCTGCAATAAAGCGTCTCTTCACCGGACTACGGCTCTTGTTTCGCGCGGCCACCGTGCACTCGCGTCATCGAGGGGACCCATTCCGAACCTCAAACATCATCCCTCCTTAGCTAGTGTTGAAGCTAGTCGAGGAGGAGGAAATTAACTGGCCCTTAGGTATACACTTCTTTCCATTATTCATTAACAAGGCTCTCGTACTGGCAGACTTGGTGTCATTAGGTTGTATACGAGGGACTATTGGTCAGCTGCCCACTCGTAATAAGTTCACGTGCTACGTGACGCCAGACATGCGCATAAAAGGGTATTTCACACTCGCCGCTTGGCTTATAGATGGCGCTGACTGACACCCCCACTTCTAAATTCCCATATAAACCCAATAAAGTGGCTGGAGGGAAGGCCGCTGTGATAGCTCAGTGGTTAGAGCATCGAACGCGTTATTGGAAGGTCGTGGGTTCGATTCCTGCTCACGGTTGGCTATTCTTTCACCCACTTTTCTTTCTTATTATTTAGATTCCATTTTTTTCTAATAACTTTTCTTATACATTTCTTGGCAATGTTGTCTGTTAGATCTCATTATTATTGTGTCAAAACTCGGAAAAACGAGCCCTTAGGTATACACTTCTTTCCCTTATTCATTTACGAGGGTCTCATAATGGCAGACTTGGTGTCATTAGGTTGTATACGAGGGACTATTGGTCACCTGCCCGCTTGTAATAAGTTCACGTGCTACGTGACGCCAAACATGCGCATAAAAGAGTGTTTCACACCCGTCGCTTGGCTTATAGATGGCGCTGACTGACACTCCTACTTCTAAATTCACATATTAACCCAAAAAAGTTGATGAAGGGAAGGCCGCTGTGGTAGCTCAGTGGTTAGAGCATCAAACGCGTTATTCGGAGGTCGTAGGTTCGATTTTTGCTCACGGCTTGTTATTTTTCACCCACTTTTCTTTTTTCGTATTTACATTCCATTGGTTCTAATAACATCCCCTGAACATTCCTTGGCATTACTGTCTGTTGGATCTCATTATTATAGTCAAAACACGGAAAAACGAGCGCTTAGATATACACCTCTTTCCCGTATTCATTAACGAGGGCCTCGTACTGGCAGACTTGGTGTCATTAGGTTGTATACGAGGGACTATTTGTCATCTGCCCGCTCGTGATAAGTTCACGTGCTACGTGACGCCACACATGCGCATAAAAGGGTGTTTTACACTTGCCGCTCTCCTTACAAATGGCGCTGACTGACAGTCCCACTTATAAATTCACATATAAACCCAAAAAAGTGGATTGAGGGAAGGCCACTGCGATAGCTCAATGGTTAGAGCATCGAACGTATTTTTCGAAGGTCTTGGGTTAGAATCCTTCTCACGGCTGGTTATTTTTTCACGCACTTTTCTGTCTTTTTATTTGCATTCCATTTGTTCTAATAACTTCCCCTATACATTCCTTGGTATTATTGTCTGTTAGATCTCAATATTATTGTGTCAAAACACGGGAAAACGAGCCCTTAGGTATACACTTATTTTCCTTATATTATATATATATATATATATGTATATATATATAATATATATATATTATATATATATTGTGTTTCTTCTTATATATATATATATATATATATATATATATATATATATATATATATAAGAAGAAACACAACTTGACGGTTTTCTTTAGTACCGACATGTTATTACCAACATCGGGTTCGACCGGTGGACCGGTCAAAACTGTTGGTAATAAAATTAAGACAACCGCTAAGTTGTGTTTTTTCTTCTCTTCTCAAGTACGTTTGGCCCATCAGAAAAACTTCATGAGAATATATATATATATATATATATATATATATATATATATATATATATATATATATATATATATATTGTAACAGACTAGAAGAGGGTAGAGAAGAGAAGCAGAGAAAGATGAAGAGTCTTGGCATGATCGCAGTGTGCTGCCGCAAACGACCATCGTTCACCTCCTGTAAATAAAGCCATCTTATCACAGCTCGCTGTTACAGTTGTGGTGGACGTGCTGGGTAATCGACACCCGAAGACGGAAGGTGAACCGCAAGTTCTTCGACGGAGCCGTCGCATTGCTGGACTTCCACCGAATCCATCTGGGCTGGACATGTCCCACAACGCAAATGAACAACGACCCCTCTCGACTTCTGCGCCGACCAGTTCGGCTCCACAACTGAGAGATGCTCGTCCCTTTGCCGGCAGACCAGATGAAGACGTCGAGGCTTGGCTCATCCATTACAAACGGGTGAGCGCCGCTAACAAATGGGATGCCGCTTCTCAACTTTTGTACGTCGTGTTCTTTCTGACCGATACTGCATTAATGTGGTAAAAGAATCGGGAGGAAACGCTAACGACGTGGGACAGATTTGTTTCTGAAATCAAAGAGCGTTTCGGCGACCCAACAACGATAAAGAAAAGAGCAGAACAGACGCTAATGCAACGCGCTCAAATGCCAGGTGAAACTTGCACGACCTACATTGAGGAAGTCATAAAGCTATGTAGGACCATTGACTCCGGAATGTCTGAGGAAGACAAAGTCGGGCACATTCTAAAAGGAATCGCCGAGGATGTTTACAGTTTCCTCATCGCGAAAGACACCTTGACATCTGTCACCGATATCATTCGTCATTGCCCCAATTTTGAGCAACTAAAGATGAGGCGCATCACGCCAAAGTTCGGCAGGCTGCCCAATGTGACGACCATCGTGAGCATAGACAGCAACCAGGCGCCTGATCTTGCAACAACAATCCGGCAGATCGTACGTGAAGAACTCGGCCTGTACGCGCAAGTGGCAAATCGCTTAAGCACTCATCCTCCCTATAAGCCACCAGAGTTCGAGCGAAACGTTGCTTCATTCTCCTCGCACCGAGTGGCGGAGGGCTTTGAGGATTCTGATGCTACACCTCAGTATCAGCCACGTCCATACGATAGAAGCCCTGCCTATGACGCGCGATCACGACGAGCACAGCCACATTCTTATACTCAGGGTTCTCAGCCGGACTACGTCCCGCTGCGGCAAGGACAGTACCGACCCTACTACCAAGATGCGACTTACGGTGAACACAGTGGATTCCAGAGAATAGCAGAAACCCGTTCTTTGCTTGATAACGAACTTCCTCGCCGACAGCAGCGGCCCAGGATTCGTTCCGATGAATACAGTATAAACCGTGACCCTCCCGTGTGCTACAACTGTGGTTTCACTGGGCATATTGCTCGGTATTGCCGCCAACAACGCCGCCAATCACGAAGGACACCAGCCATGTCTTCGCCACTAAGACCCGGTGCTTCATATGACCTGCGGACAACCGACTTGTTTCCAAGGGACCGTTTTTTGCACGAGACCAGACGCAGTGATTCGCCAGGATCCGAGCGGAGTTTGACACCACCATCCAACCGTTCTCGTCGCTCGCCATCTCCTCTGCGTCGTTCTTCGCTGCCGCCGGGAAACTAGCATCCGCGGCCAATGGAGGTGAGGTCGCCGGACGGTCTTTTCAAGATATACCTCTCCCTATTGTTATGATCGAAAACAAAGTGAATGTGTTGATTGATGGAATACCGACGATGGCGTTAGTTGACACTGGGGCGACTGTGTCTGTGATGAGCCTCGCCTTCAGAAACCACTTAGGTCGCAAAGTTATGTTTTCATGGGACGATACAATCACCTTTCGTGGTGTAGGCGGCAAGTGGCCTAATCCTATTCGTGTATGTGCTGTCAGTGTTTCATTGGCTGGAAAAGTATTTGTATCGGAATTTCTGCTTCTATCTCGTTGTTCGCACGATGTCATTCTTGGTATCGATTTCCTGGAGCAATGCGGTGCTTCCGTTGACTCTGGTAGTGCGGAAATATCACTAAACAATTTGTTTCTACCGTCGCTTTCCGAAGAAGACTACCATGGCAAAGACAGAAACACACTTAGTGTGATTGATGAAGTGATAGCACCATCTTGGTGCCTGACACCCATTCGAGTCTTTTCCACAGCGGTTGATGATGCTTGTGTTGACCTCGTAGTGGGGCCTCTGCGCAAGAACTGTTTTAAGAAGGACATACTTGTGCCTTGTTCTGTTGTGTGCATGACGAAAGGAGGAGCAACATTGTGGGTGCTGAACTGTTCTGCCACGCCGGTTGTGCTTCCTCGCGGGATGAAGATAGCTCTCTTTGGATGAAGATAGCTCTCTTTGATGAAGCCTCATGCAACTCGATAGCCGCAATAGCTACGGACCTCCCCACCTCTTCCTCTGCTTGTGATATTCACCATAATGAAGATCTAATGCTCACTATGATCAGCAAGACTCTCAGTACGACGGAACGGCAAGCGCTGGTGCAGGTCCTTCCCCAGCATGTTGCTGCTTTCGACTTCAAACATAGAGATGCACCCCTTCAGTCACCCTCGTCCCGCGCTCGTCACAGAATAGACACTGGCTCTGCACACCCCATCCGCCAAAAGCCCTACCGAGTGTCATCCTCTGAGCGCAAAGTTACCGCCTAACAAGTAAAGGACATGCTGAACAAAGGGGTCGTGCAAGAGTCGTCCAGCCCGTGGGCAGCCCCGGTAATTCTTGTCAGAAAAAAAGGATGGTTCCTGGAGATTCTGCGTAGATCACAGGCGTCTAAACACTGTGACGAAGAAAGATGTATATCCCTTACCACGGATTAATGACGTCATAGATTGCTTGCATGCCGCTTCCTATTTTTCAACGCTTGATTTGCGGTCAGGTTATTGGCAAGTAGCTATGGAACCCGGCGACAAAGAAAAGGCTGCTTTCATAACTCCGGACGGCTTATTTGAATTTAATGTCATGCCTTTTGGCCTTTGTAATGCTCCAGCCACCTTTGAAAGATTTATGGACACAGTATTACGTGGTCTAAAATGGGAGATATGCATGTGCTACCTTGACGATGTTGTTATCTTTGGCCGTACGTTTGAGGAACATAACAACGGTCTCAGTCTTGTTCTCGACTGCATCGAAAAAGCCGGGTGGTTCTGAATTCTGAAAATTGTCGCTTTGGCGAACGTCAAACTTTCGTGCTGGGGCACTTGGTCGACAAGGATGGCGTTAGACCCGATCCCCGCAAGATAGAAGCAGTGAGCTCTTTTAAATCACCGCAGTCCGCACGAGAACTTCGCTCATTTGTCGGCCTATGCTCATATTTTCGTAGTTTTGTTCCACGATTTGCGGAGATCGTGTATCCGCTGACAAACGTCTTGTGACAGGATGCAACCTGCAACTGGACACCAGAGTGTGACGCCGCATTCTCACAACTTAAGTTTGTACTAACGTCAGCACCACTGTTGCGTCACTTCGATCCATCTTGCCCGACTGAGGTCCACACGGACGCTAGTGGTATCGGTGTAGGCGTGGTGCTTGTACAACGTCACAATGGAGCAGAGCATGTCGTGGCATATGCCAGCCGTTGCCTGAGCAAATCAGAACGCAATTACACAGTTACGGAACAGGAATGTCTCGCAGCGCTTTTCGCTGTACAGAAGTTTCGTTGTTATCTTTACGGGAGGCCATTTAATATAATTACCGATCACCATTCGTTATGCTGGCTGGTCGGTTTGCGTGACCCCTACGACTTTACGGTGTCGTACAAGAGTGGCCGTCGTCACGCTAACGCAGACTGCCTCTCCCGGATTCCTCTTGCGACTACTGACTGCGATGCTGAGAATTTTGACGACTGCCTTGCTGCTGTTACAAGCACGTTCCCCAACGCGGCTGATTTCCAGAGAGAACAACGCAACGATCTCAACTTGGATCCTCTTTTTGCCGCCGCACGTGCCTCCCAACACAGCGGTCGCTTTACGGTCCGAGACAAGCTGCTTTATAAAACTAACTACTCCAGACCTGGAGCACGTTTTCTTCTAGTTTTCCCCGAGAGCCTTCGCTCCGAAGTTCTACGTGCCATGCATGACGATGCGACGTCCAGTCACTTCGGCTTCATTAGAACGCTGAACCGCACGCAGGAACGTTTTTACTGGCCCAAGATGTACGAAACGACGAAGCGTTACGTCGCTAGCTGCGAGACGTGCCAACGTCACAAGCGCCCGGCCACCGCTACACCAGGTCCCCTTCAGCCGTTAACACCACCCAGCACACCTTTTGAACAAGTAGGAATTGACATTATGGGTCCATTTCCGTTATCTAACATTAAGAAGCGCTGGATAATCGTACGCGTAGATCATCTTACGCGGTATGCCGAAACCGCAGCTATTCCCTCTTCTACCGCTGCATCCGTAGCGGATTTCTTGCTTCACTCCGTGGTCCTTCGCCATGGCCCGTCGCGTGTTACTATCAGCGACCGTGGCCGCCAGTTCACTGCCGATGCCGTTGAAGAATTACTACGCATGTGCACGACACAGTTCCGTCATTCCACACCGTATCACCCACAGACGAATGGCCTCGTTGAACGGACAAACAGAACGCTGACC
Source organism: Rhipicephalus microplus (assembly GCF_043290135.1). Taxonomy (NCBI): domain Eukaryota; kingdom Metazoa; phylum Arthropoda; class Arachnida; order Ixodida; family Ixodidae; genus Rhipicephalus; species Rhipicephalus microplus. The sequence continues at coordinate 17,999,689 of NC_134701.1, read as the reverse complement.
AACATGCTTGCCATGTACGTTTCTTCCAATCATAAGAACTGGGATGAAGTGCTGCATTTTATCACGTACGCGTAAAACACGGCAAAACATGAAACAATGAACTTCAGCCCATTTTATCTGTTGTACGCAAGCTTGCCACTAAGCCCTCTAGACACTTTCTTACCCTTCATTCTACACAATGACGACTCTGTATCAAACACCCTGTGCTTCGCGGAAGAAGCCCGTCGAATCGCTCGTCTTCGTACTCTGGCCTCTCAACGTCGTTCGAAGGCACAATACGACGACCGTAACGAACCAGTTTTATTCGAAAAAGGTGACTTGGTGTTACTTTGGACACCGCAACGCAAGCGTGGGATTTGTCAAAAGCTTCTGTCACGATATTCAGGCCCATTTGTAGTTTTGGAGCGTCTAAGCCAGCTCGCTTACGTAATAGCCCGTCTTTTGTCCAATGGTCGACGATCGAGCAGAACGCAGCTCACTCACGTGGCTCGCCTGAAACCTTTCCACCCTCCTTGTGCATCATAACTCGCCCTACGGGCTTCGTCTGCTTGCGGGGGAATGTAACAGACTAGAAGAGGGTAGAGAAGAGAAGCAGAGGAAGACGAAGAGTCTTGGCACGATCGCAGTGTGCTGCCGCAAACGACCATCGTTCACCTCCTGGAAATAAAGCCATCTTATCACAGCTCGCTGTTACAACATATATATATATATATATATATATATATATATATATATATATATATATATATATATATATATATATATATATATATATATATATATATATATATATATATATATATATATTGTACCGAAGCATAGTGGCGCCAGCTCTGTGCCAGCGTGAAAGAAGAAAGAAGACGTTGACGTCCGTGTGTGGCTCGTGCTAGCCGGGTTCCTGCCTGTACCAGCTTGTTGCGGCTAACGTTTCTCGAATAATAACCTGTGTTTTTACGCAACCTTGCTCGTTGCATTTGGTGGAAACATGCTGGGTAACGTCCTGGAGCTCCGGAGCCGTAAGCTACCATCTCTGTCCGCGATGACCGAGCGCGTCGATCCCCCACAAAGCTCTTCCACGCTGCCACCTGTCATGTGTTCTGGTGTACTTCGTCTGCGTGACCCACCGGTATACAACGGCACCGAAGATCAAGATGTCGAGGACTGGCTGGCAGAGTACGAGCATGCCAGCGCAATTAACAAGTGGGATGACCCTGCGAAGCTGACTCACGTCATCTTTTACTTGACGGATTTGGCCAACCTATGGTTCACCAACCACCAAGCCGACATCCCCACCTGGTCGGTTCTCAAAGAGGCCGTCACCTCGTTTTTCGGTCGTCCAGCCATGCGTAAGCTTTGTGCTGAACTGGGCCTGCGGGGACGATTTCAGCGAAATGGTGAGAGCTTCACGAGCTACATTGAGGATGTGATCAGCCTCTGTGGGCGAGTTGATGCGAGGATGACGGAGGCTGACAGAATAAAAAATATATTGAAGGGCAACCATGACGACGCTTTTCATATGCTTGTGGCCAAAGACCACAGACCGTCACGGTCGTGATTCAGCTATGTCAAAGTTTCGATGAGCTGCGCAAGCAACGAATTTCTACACGTCGCGCTAATACGCAAACAGCTTTGGAGTGCAAAAGCAGTGGCCCCGACTACAGCGTGTTAATGCCTCAAATTCAACAGCACATCCGGGAGGAAGTTGCTCGACAGCTCTCTCTTGTCGCCGCCATCAACGAGACCCTCACAACACTGGACCACTCACTTTGCCGTGCTATTCAGACGCAAGTTGCCGAGGCTCTCCCTTCGCCCGCGTCCCCAATATCAGTGGCTGCACCGCTGACTTACGCAGAAGCTGTCCGCCGACCTCCTGCTCAACCGCCGCTCCCTTCATACAGTCCAGCCACCAACTACTACAGGTCACCAGTTTCGGTTTATCCGGTAAATCAGCCCTTTCTACCACCTCGAGCACCTGTAAACTCTTGGCGTACTCCGTATAACCGGCCCGTCTGCTACAACTGTGGTATTCCAGGACATGTCGCGCGCTACTGTCATCGCTGTTGATTCTATTTTAATGATGTTCAGCATTCAGGCAACATACCTCGGCAATCAGAACCGCATGTGACACCTGATTCACATGACCCCCGCTCACGTCGACCAGACTTCAGCCGACGTCGATCTCTTTCACCCCGTCTTCGGTCTCCTTCCCCCATGCTTCGCCGTTCCAACCACGCCCAGGAGGAAAACTAACAGCCGCAGTTCCTGAGGCAAGAGCTGCGCCACCGACGAAATTTCCAAGGCCTCATCTTTCGCCCCCTAACGAGATTGCCGTGTTTGTGGACGGTTTCGCCACAACTGCTCTTGTCGAAACAGGTGCCGCTATTTGTATAATCAGTGAAGTGTTATGCCGCAAACTGAACAAAGCGACGACTCCACTGGTTGAAATTTCTTTACGCACAGCGAGTTCGCAACACGTCCAACTTTCTGCCACATGCACTGCTCGTGTTGTGATTCAAAGAGTGTTTTACATCGTTTAATTTGACGTCCTTCCGCATGCGTCTCATGAAATCATCCTGGGATGGAACTTTCTGTCCACTAATCATGCGGTTGTCGACTGCGCTCGTGCTCAACTCGTTTTGTTTCCACTCAGCACGACATTCATAGATCTCCCTCGCTCACCCAAAAAGGTGATCGTCGCCGCTGACGTCGTCATTTCTGCTTTTTCAGTCGCCGCGGTATCTCTTTTGTGCAACTCCGTTTCCGATTCAACTGCCCTCTTCATGCCGTCACAAGAATGCGCTCGTCGCCGGAACCTTGTCGTCCCGTTTGCCGTCATAACACTTGCCGATGGCTCTAGTGCCGCGTACTTGTGCAATCCGTTCCCTTGTCCCGCTACCTTATTGCATGGCGAATGTATTGGGAGTCTTGACACTTATGATGACATCTTTCCTTTCGATGCCCGTTCTGATACGACACCGATGTCCGTGGATGCTGTCACAGCTGCCACCGCGCCCTCAATACCTGACGAAGACATTCTGTTGCGCAGCATAGACACCGGCCTTACGCAAGACCAGCGCAATCAGCTCATTCAACTACTTGACCGTTTCCGCGCCTCCTTCGACCACGGGCAACCTCCCTTGGGACGCACGTCAGTTGTCGCTCACCATATCGACACCGGTCATCATACTCCACTTCGTCAGCGCCCCTACCACGTCTCGCAGGCTGAGCGTGACGTCATCACTCAACACGCCGACGAGATGCTGCAACGTGGTGTTATTCAGCACTCACACAGTCCTTGGTCTTCGCCAGTGGTCCTTGTGCGAAAAAAGGATGGCTCTATCAGGTTTTTGCGTGGACTATTGTCGACTAAACAACATCACACGCAAGGATGTTTATCCTCTGCCACGCATTGATGACGCCTTGGATTGCCTTCAAGGTGCGGAGTTTTTCTCTTCACTGGATCTGCGCTCTGAATATTGGCAAGTGCCAATGGCTGAACCAGACCGTCCAAAAACGGCGTTTGTGACTCCTGACGGCTTATATGAATTTAATGTAATGCCCTTCGGTCTTTGCAATGCGCCTGCGACTTTTGAAAGAATGGACAGTGTCCTCAGGGGCCTTAAATGACACATCTGTCTTTGCTATTTAGACGACATAGTTGTATTCTCGGCGAATTTTGAAACTCATCTTTCCCGTCTAGAAAAAGTTCGCCAGTGCCTTACCGCAGCGGGGTTGCAACTAAACTTCAAGAAATGTCGTTTTGGCGCCCGCAAATTCACAATTCTCGGCCACGTCGTTTCAAAAGAAGGAATATTGCCAGACCCTGCCAAACTGCGTGCCGTTGCCGAGTACCCCAAGCCTACTACCCTAAAGGAGCTTCATAGTTTCGTAAGCTTGTGTTGCTATTTTCGGCGTTTCATTCGCTATTTCGCCTCTATAATTGCCTCCCTGACTCAGCTTCTCCCCCGTAGCGTGGACCTCTTTGACTGGAATTCCCATTGCGATGACGCATTCACGGCGTTGCGCTGGCTACTCACGTCTCCGCCAGTTCTCCGCCACTTCGATCCCAATGCACCCACTGAAATTTACACGGATGCAAGCGGTGTCGACCTCGCTGCCGTTCTCGCTCAACGCAAGGATGGCTGCGACGAGTACGTTGTCGCCTATGCCAGCCGTACCCTAACGAAGGCAGAGTCCAACTAATCCGTCACGGAAAAGGAGTGCTTGGCTATCATTTTGGCTATAGGAAAATTTCGCACTTACCTTTACGGACGCCAGTTTGATGTTGTCACAGATGACCATGCCTTATGCTGGTTAGCGTCCATGAAAGATCCTACTGGCCGCCTCGCTCGTTGGGCTTTAAGCCTTCAGGAATACGATATCCGTGTTGTTTATTGCTCAGGACGCAGACATTCAGACGCCGATGCACTATCCCGTTCTCCACTGCCTCCTGACCTTGCCTGCTTATCAACTGCCATTTGTGATTCGTCATCGTTGAGCATCACTGACATGCCATCCGAACAGCGCAAGGATCCTTGGATCAATTCTTTGCTCGACGTCCTCTCTCACAATTCATCAGAAACGACTTCACGCTCCCCCTCTCGTCAAGCAAGACACTTTGCTGCATGTGAAGGCTTGTTGTATCGCCGCAATTACGTGACGGCCGGCCGTAGGTGACTCCTTGTCATCCCTCGTCATTTGCGTTCGGACATCTGCGCTGCCTTTCACGATGACCCCCAGTGTGGCCACGCTGGAGTATTTAAGACTTACTCTCGCCTTCGTCTAAGATACTACTGGCACGGCATCTATCGGCACGTTCGCCAGTACGTTCGGTCATGCACCACGTGTCAACGACGCAAGACGCCTTCTCACAGCACTGCTGGCCCTTTGCAACCCTTAACCTGCCCAGCGAGACCATTCGACCGCGTCGGAATTGATATTTATGGTCCTCTACCCAACACTCTTCGAGGCAACCGGTGGATTATCGTCACAGTCGATCATTTGACACGCTACGCTGAACCATCTGCACTGCCTGCTACCTCTGCGAAAGACGTTGCGTCCTTTCTTCTTCACCATCTCATTTTGCGACATGGTGCACCTCGTGAATTACTGAGTGACCGTGGACGCGTGTTTCTCTCGAACGCCGTCGACGAGCTGCTCAAGGCATGTCGCACTGTCCATCGGTAATCCTCGGCATACCATCCTCAAACCATTGGCATGACGGAACGCTTTAACCGTACCCTTGGAGATATGCTTGCCATGTACGCCTCTGACGACCACACTAAATGGGACCAAGTGCTCCTTTTCGTCACGTACGCGTACAACTCTGCGCCGCAAACAACCACTGGCTTTTCTCCTTTCTTCCTCCTGTACGGACGTAAGCCATCATGCTCCATGGACACCATTCTCCCTTACAGGCCTGATGTTAACGAAGCGACGCCTGTTTCCGAAGCAGCTGCTTATGCCGAAGAGTGTCGTCAACTCGTTCGCTCATTTACCGCACAAGACCAATGGCGCCAGAAAACTGACCACGATTCCTCTGCGTCTACTGTACACTATAACCCAGGAATGCTGGTTTGGCTCTGGGTCCCGTCTACCCCTCCCGGTCTTTCCCCGAAGCTTTCGTCGAAATACCATGGCCCCTACCGTGCGGTGCGGCAAACATCTCCTGTCAATTATGAAGGTGAGCCCATTGATCCACCTTCGGAACAACGCTGCCGTGGGCGTGGAACAGTACACGTATCACGCCTCAAACCGTGCTATGACCCCCTCGTCGTGTCCTTTCCCTAGGTCGCCAGGTTGGCTCCTTTCTGCGCGGGGAGTAATTGTAACGAAGCATAGTGGCGCCAGCTGTGTGCCAGCGTGATAGAAGACGTTGACGTCCATGTGTGGCTCGTGCTTGCCGGGTTCCTGCCTGTACCAGCTTGTTACGGCTAACGTTTCTCGAATAATAACCTGTGTTTTTACGCAACCATGCTCGTTGCAATATATATATATATATATATATATATATATATATATATATATATATATATATATATATATATATATATATATATATATATATATACATATATATATATATATATATATACACACACATATATATATATATATATATATATATATATATATATATATATACACATATATATATATATATATATATATATATGATTGAAGAGAAGGACGCACGTACGAAATGTGGATTTATTAACGTTTCGGCTGGTGGACCAGCCTTCGTCAGAAGGCTGGTCCACCAGCCGAAACGTTAATAAATCCACATTTCGTACGTGCGTCCTTCTCTTCAATCATCTATTACACCGGACCATCGATCTTCATTCCTAAAATATATATATATATATATATATATATATATATATATATATATATATATATATATATATATATATATATATATATATATATATATATATATATATATATAAAGGAAAGTGTATATCTAAGGGCTCGTGTTTCCGTGTTTTGACATAATATTAATGAGATGTACCAGGAAATAATGCCAAGTAATGTATCCGGGAACTTATGAGAGCCACTGTAATGTAAATAAAAAAGTAGGTGAAAAAGGAACTTGCCGTGAGCAGGAATCGAACCTGTGACCTTCGAATAACGCGATGTTCTAAAGCGTTATTCGAAGATCGCAGGTTTGATTCCTGCTCACGGCAAGTTATTTTTCCCCCCCTTTTCTTTCAACTCCCCCTATACGTTCCTTGGCATTATTGCCTGTGATCTAATTGATATATATATATATATATATATATATATATATATATATATATATATATATATATATATATATATATATATGTATGTATGTATGTATGTGTGTGTGTATGTATTCTATGAATCCAAGGGCCTCGTGTCACAAGAGGAGGAGGAGTCCATGGTGCATAGTTTTTCGTCTATTCACTGCAGCTCACACGTCGGAAATTGGCCAAGAACTGCGTGGTTTTGCTATGACAAGTTTGTTTACAACTTAGATTTCAGGCAATTTACTAGTTGTACAATGTATCCTCTTCTTTGATTTGAAAACAGCGCAAAACTATAGGCACACACGGAAGAAGAGATGGCAACGCGCTCAACTCGCAACTATTATTTCATTTTTTTCTGTCTTTGCGTAAATTTTTGCCCTGTTTTTGCATTCACGCATGAGCCACCAACTAGCCCAGCTTTCGCGTTTACTGTATTCTTTTGTTCCTCTCGTCTTGATCTCGTTTTGGCACTGTTTCACTCTCTAGGTTTAGAAAAAAACTGTTATTTTTGGTGTGAAAGTTTTAAGTCAAAAATTTATATTTATAGCGATACGGTTTTTATTAGTTTTTGCGATTTGAGCCCAAATGTCGAACTTAGCTGTAACGGTTTGGTGTATCGAGTGTGTTATCTGGAGCGAGCCCGCGCTACGCGCAGACGGTGCTCCGCGCAGGCTGTCACCCTTGCCACTCACATGTATATAAGCACACTCGTATAAAGGCAGTGTTCGTTTTCCAGCAACCCGAGGCTGGCGTCTTGCTTTATCGCGTCGTGCGATACATGGAGTCAGAAGTGGCGAGTCATCGGTTTTGGTAGGCGTCCCAGGGGCGTGTTTGACAGCCGTATGCTGGAGAACGCGCGAGAGAGAGGCAGACGCCCATGTCGTCTGCTACGGCGCTCATTGGCTACCACCACTGCAAACGTCATTTCCGCAAAATGCTTGACACTCTCGTCTGTTATCGCCGCCGTCGCCGCGCTCTCGGGGTGAGGTGCGGGTGATCGCGGTGATCCGACTGCTTTGTGGTTGTTTCCGAACTTCTGAAGCTGTAAGTAAACGGTGTCGGAGCTGGCTGCGTAGAAAATCAGCATCTGCACACTCGTGGCATTACGACGAGCAATAAACGTACAAGATTTACGCGTTGGAGCGATACGTACGGCCGTGGCCGCGGGCTTCCATATCGTGGGGAGGTCGTTTTTCACCACGCGTGTTAAATTCATGCCTAAGGTTTAATCCCCCATAGTTGTACCTTCAATCCCCATTAAAACAGCCGCATTTGACAGCCGTACGCTGCCTTTCATGTTTTGAGCAGTTTCCAGTGTTTGCTTATACTTGCGAGTTTTAAACAGGTAGGTACCGACTTGTCTAAATCGAACATTTTATAATGTACATCCCAACCGGCCCAATTCAGTTTGCTAATGCAGGTGAACATTCTTCATTCTGTTTCTGAAAACACTGTTTACACTTGAGCATAGCCTACGTGTTCAAGTAAATATATGTCCAGCCTATTCAAATAGTTATGGAAGAGCTATATTGTAAAAATATCACGTTAACAGGTCCCAGAGTTCAGAAAAACTGCTGGGAGCCTATTGTGAATATGCATGTTGCCTGCCTGAAGCCCTCCACATGAAGGCAGCATGATGACTCACAGCGAAGGCTTAATGTGGCAGCCTAACAATAATAAAGTGAGCCGGTTGCAATGACAAAAAAAAAGTGCTGAGAAAAGAGGAAGCCGATTACATTATTCACATGATTTTTACTTTCTCTGTCCACTAGTACTTGCTTACCTATAATAAAAGACCTGACCCTCTCCGAAGAACGCAACTATATGGGTAACTCTGTAAAGTTAGAAACTACTAATGCAAACTTTATTTGTGTGCACTGAATTTTTTGCTCCCTCCTGCGATTCCCTCAGGCCTTGAAAGTATTACAAATGAAACATCTGGCTTGAACAAACACACTCTTGCACGAATTTATTGAAAACTAAAGTCACCCTAACCGGCATTCAGATTTCTTTTGCACCATCTGCCTTTGATGTATCTTTCTTTCTATTCGTCATTGTAGTAAGCTGCTCGGTACCATCACAGTGATACATTTAAGAGCCACGCACATGTTGTCAAATCTAGTTTTTGTTTTACACTGCAACTACCCCATATCTCCCTGATTTGGCTTCAAATGTTACACGGTCACTTGGAAGTTTCTCATATGCACTATTTTTGAGAATGACTGCTGCACAAAGTCCGCAAAACTGCGGCACCGTTACTGCAATGTCAAGTAACCACGCAATTTATTTTAAAACAGGACATACTCAGTCGTAACAATCTTATGGCGCGAAAAAAAAAACACGTGTTTTTGGGTTTTCGTGTTTTTTTTTGTGCCATAAGCTCGTTAAGTAAGAACCAACTCGCCCAAGAAGCCACTCTGCTGAATTACGTACTCAGTGATTGAACAACTGTTTCACGTTTTCGCGCCACTCTCACTGCATGTAAAAAAAACCGACTGGGGCGTATTTTTAGCACTTGATTGTTTAAACTGGCAATTACTAACGATATACATCGATCGTGTAGGCAAGACAGTCGGTAGCTTCGAAATTGCCCAAAACATAAAAGGCGACAAACGGCCGCATCTGCAACAGCGTAATAAGCCGACGGGATTAAAGGTTGACATGCGTTTAACAGCCGTGACGAACATGCTGCGGGACCTACGGGAAAAAGCGAGCCGTGAAGGTAGTGACGCTCTCTCTCGCGCGTTCTCCAGCATACGGTTGTCAAACACGCGTCTTGGGGCGCCTGGAAAAGAGCAGTGATAGAATTTGTGAAGCTACCGGACACGCTGCGTTTTACAGGGGACATCAGTAGGAACTGAAAGTTGTTCATACGAAAATTCAACCTGTTCCTGGCCTCGTCCGAAACCACCGACAAGACGCCTCACCCGGAGACTGCGAAAGGTGCCCTTCTTCTTAGTGTCGCAGGCGAAGAAACCATCGAGGTCTACAACACCTTCACTTTTGCGGAGGGCGAAAGCAGCCTTGACTACGCAACGGTAGTCAAAAAGTTCGAGGAGTACTGCGACGCCGAACAAAACGAAGTCTACGAGTGGTGCAGCGGTGAGCACTGTTAGGGTGAACACGCGAGCGCGTGGCTGACGGCACTCTCAGCGCCCCGTTACGGTCATCACTGGAAACATTGCGCATGCGCATCACGCCTTCCGCGAAATACTTGTTCGACCGTGCGCATGACGTCATAAATGCACTTGTTCGTCGTCTGCTAGCCGCATTTTTATTTTCTAAGCCCATGCATCCTGCATTTTAAAATTATTTAAACTTCTGTGCTTGAACAGAACAAGACAAAAAAAACTTGTATATCTATGGGGGCGTGTATATTCGTTCCCTTTAAAGTTGTTGTACATGCAACGCCGTATATAAAACAACCAATCATCTTTTGCAGCCGTTCATTCAGTCGCCAGATCGTATTATGGCTAGGGTTCCTGATGATGAACGGCGCTCAATTGTCGATTTTTCCCTGAAAGGTTATTCCCAGCGGTATATTGACGCTTTAGTTAATAGGTCCATGAAAAGTGTGAACAGGATAATTCAAGCCTACAGGTATGAAGGACGCGCTCCCCGCCCTAAAGCTACCACAGACGATGAAGACGCCCTCATAATTGCAGCTGCTGTTCGTAACCCTTTCTTGCCAGCCCTAGCAATACGCGAGGATTTGAATTTGGACGTTTCGGACAACACTGTTCGACGTGGCCTGCGTACTGCGGGCCTTCCCAGTCGCGTCGCAGCGCAGAAGCCACTACTAACGGCGGCACACAAGGACGCACGACGGCAGTTCGCTGAGTTGCACGAAGCATGGGCATCAGAAGAGTGGGGTTGCGTCATCTTTTCGGATGAGTCGACGTTTTCGACGCTACAAGACCAAATATTGCGTGTTTGGAGACTACCAGGCACACGGTGAGGCAAAGTTCCTTCTGCCAGGGGGAGATCGAGTGTGAGCGTGTGGGGTGCTGTTTCAAGATATGGTTTAGGGCCCCTGCAACGTATACGTGGGCACTTATCGTCGGAACAATACTGCAACATTTTGAACAATGTGCTGTTGCCATGTGCGAGCAGTTTATTCCCAGACGGTGATTACCTGTTCCAACAGGACCGGTCACCGTTACACACGGTGCGGGTTGTCAAGGAGTTCCAGGCGGAGCAGCACATCCAGCTACTGGAATGGCCTCCGAAAGGAACGGACCTTAATGTGATAGCAAGCGTGTGGGGCCGTCTAAAAGCTTCTTTGGCAAGGAAGCCTCTTTATTCCGCGAGTTCAGACCAGTTGTGGGCGCAAGTCAGCAACGAGTGGGAAAGGCTGAAAGCCGATCGGGAATATGTTCGATCACTTCACGAGTCGTTGTTGTATGAGTTTGAGTTTGAGTTTATTTACCACGTACAGTTGTACAGTAAGTGGCAGGGACAGAGGAAAAAAGTTGTATAGAACAGCTTGACAAAGCCCCATATCCACATGGCAACTGTGGCAACAAAAACGGCAAAATCAAATTAAACACAGGACAGTTCTGATCAGAACAAAAAATTTAAACAAACTATGCTAACCAAAAAACGCACATGCTATACATCGAAAGAAGTAATCAAACAAAAAATAATACTACATACAAATTAAGAAAGCATATTTAAAATAAAAATATTAGAGCATACGAACATTTTCATAATTAATTCCTAATTCATTTAGTATATTCGGCAAGCAATAACTCAATGTCTGAAAGCTGTAATTTGTGCGCAGTCTCGGCACATGCCAATATTTAGAGTGTTGGTTCAGGCGCGTTGAAGGATTTAATTGCAAGTTAGCTAAACTACGTATATAGCCGCGGCCTTTTATGGTATCAGATATAAAAGAGACTGCTAAAGAATATTCGTAGAGCAAGTTTAGTTTGATTATTTTGTATTTACCAAATAATTGTGAAGTATGGTCATTAAAAACAAGGTTAGTAACAGATCGTAGCGCCTTTTTTTTGTAAGAAAATAAGAGAACTAATAGATTGCTTTGTTCCAGTACACCAAATTAGGTTGCAGTAACTCAGATGTGATGTAAAGAGCGCATTAAATATCAGAAGTTTTTGAGGAACTGGCAATAAACCCTGACATTTTCTCAATACACCCAAGACTTTGCAAAGCTTATTGTATAAAAATTTCGTGTGATAAGCCCATTTCATGTGTTCATGGAAAACAACACCCAAAGATCTCTTGGTGGAAGAAAATTCGATTATGCTGCTATTCAACATGAGAGTGTAGGGTTCAGTGGTTTAGTGGTTTCATTGAGGGGAGATTTGGCACGAAAAAGAACAGCTTTTGTTTTGAGACAATTTATAAGTAAAGAATTTTCAAGGGTCCAGCTGTATATCTTTTGTAACGTTGAGTTAGCAGTATTTACTAGATGACTAACATTCGTACCTGAAAAAAAAAATAAGTGCTTGTATCGTCTGCGTAAATTACGCATTGGGCTGAAGGGTCAACATGTACAATATCATTTATAAATATAATGAACAAAAGGGGACCCAATATGCTGCCTTGGGAAACACCATCTTTAACAGTTTGCACGGACAAAATTTTTCTGTTTATAGATACACACTGGTGTGTGTCTGTTAGGTAGCTTTCGGTCAGATTTAAGGCTACACCACGAATTCCATAACACTGCAGTATTCCCAATATTGTCTTGTGGTTTATTTTGTCGAATGCTTTCGACATATCTAAAATTATGCCAAGTGTGAACTTTTTGGCCTCAATATTTTTGAGAATCAATTCCTTTTGAAACAATAGGGATCTTTCGGTTGAGTAGCCTGATCTAAAACCAAATTGTGATTGAGTTATGACGGAATGTTTAACAAAAAATTCAACAGTCTAGTATGAGTAATTTTTTCAAGTCCTTTGGAAAAAAGCGGGAGAATGGAAATCGGCCTGTAATTTGTTAAAGTTTTTGTGTCTCCACCTTTGTAGATCACCGTCACCTTAGCATCCTTCATATTCTGTGGGAAAATGCCGCTTTTTAAGGAAACATTGTAAATGTGTGTCAGACATGGACTAAGTAGGTCAATAACATGTTTTATCGCTTCAATTTTTAGGCCATTTAAATCCTCACTCTTAGACATCGGTCCAGATTAGCTGCAGTCGTTGTTGTAAGTGGTCACATGAATCGCTATTAGATTTGCTCATGTTTTGATATTTGTTGTCAAGGTCTTTTTTAACTTGAATTTCAAAAGTGCAATTTTCTTGAATAAAAAGTTTAATAATTATCCCTCTTCTTACTTTTTTCCTTCACGCGCCAATCTTCAATCCAGATGGACCTTGAAATCAGAAGGTATCAGCTCAGCGAGCAAAAAAAAAAAATGCTTCTAGCAGACGACGAACAAGTGTATCGATGACGTGATGCGTGCGGTGGAAAGGGTGTTTTGCAAAGCACAATGCTGCGCATCTGCAATGTCTCTAGCGATGGCTGCGACGTGGCGCTGATAGTGCCGTCGGCCACGCGCTCGCGTGTTCAACCTAACAATGCTCACCACTGCACGTCTTCCGGAAGAGTGTCCAGGAGCCGGGTGACTCTTTCGAACATTTTGTGAGAGATTTCAAGACTAAAGCCCGAGCGTCCAACTTTGGTGCATTGACTGATTCAATGGTTCGAGACCAAATCGTCTTCAGAACTAGAGATACTAAATTAAGAGAGAAGCTGCTACCAGACAGCAAGCTCACCTTGGAAAACGCCGAGAAAACTTGCAAGGCGGCAGAAATATCCGCAGCACACCAAGAAGCTTGGGGTCAAGGCACGAAGCAGGCTGACCCGGTGTGCAAACAAGGCCACGTGGCACGTACTGACGGCGCAGAAACTACAAGTGTCGGAAATGCGTGCGAACACACAAGCCGCGTGATTGCCATGTGTTTGGAAAAGCACGCAGAAAGTGCAAAAAAAAAACCACTTCGCAGTTTCCTGTAGGGCGAGTGCTAATGTCGACAAACTCGAAGAGTCTGAAGACGACTTTGACGTCCTCGAGATTTCGGGTAACAAAATAAACAGGGAACGCGACTGGACTGTAGATGCACGCGTGAACAATGCATCAGTGCAACTCAAAGTGGACACGGGATCTGAAGCTAACTTGCTGCCCTTCGGGCCTTATTCAAAATGCACTCGAAGCCGCTACTTGAACCGAGCAGTGTGGTCTTGCGTTCGTGCGGTGAAGGTCTGATTAAACACTTGGGTGTTATCAGGGCAGAAGTGGAAATCGACAGTCGCAAAACCATAATGGACTTCTTCATCGTGCGCAACGGACGTCAAGCGATACTTTGCCTGCAAGCATGTGAACAAGCAGAACTCCTGTCCCGATGAGTTCACAGGGTATCTGAAAATAGCTCAGAGAAAGTGGTTAAAGACTTTCCACACTTGTTTTCTGGCACAGGCTGTGTCTAGCGACGCCACCGGATGGTGTTCCACGAGGGAGCAATCCAGTCGTCCAAACAATTCGCCGGGCAGCCCTGGCCCTACAGCAACCACTCAAGAAAGAACTACAACGCATGGAGCCAGCTGGAATAGCCGTCAAAGTCAAAGAAACTACAGACTGGATGAGCCCACTTGTTCTTCTACGAAAGAAAGACGGCAAGTTCCGTGTTTGCATTGACCCTCGAAAGATTAACGAAAATCTAAAGCGGGAGCACTACAAAAGGCCTCGACGCGAAGATACCGAAGCAGAACTCGCAGACGCCGTAGTCTTATTCACTATTAGATGCAAACTCTGGGTTTCATCAAATCCCGTTAGATGACCAAACTTCGAGGATATGTACATTCTCAACACCTTTTGGACGTTATCCGTTTTCGAGGTTGCCATTTGGCATTTCGTTGGCGCCAGAGGGCTTTCAGCAGACGCTTAATGAAATTTTTGAAGCAGTCCCTGGTGTAAAAGTGTATGTTGACGACATACTAATCTGGGGTACATCAAGGAGAGAGCACGACGAGCACCTGCAACTTGCATTATAGGCTGCAGAATGGGCGGGCTTGACGTTCAATTGAGCAACGTGCACAGTCAGCGTCGAACGGATCGAATTCCTGGGTGACGTGATCGGTGCTGAAGGCATCAGGCCCAGCCCTTTCTTAATAAAGGGTATGATAGAAATGCCGCCTCCAGCCGATAAGGTCGCAGTCCAATGAATGCTGGGTGTTGTAAACTATTTTGCCAAGTTCATGCCGTCACTCACTGAGAAAACAACGCTGCTCAGAAGCTTCATCAAGAACGACGTAATTTTTGAATAGTCAGAAAACCACGCGCATGAATGCAAACAACTATGCGATACTTTGAGCAAGCACCCACTGCTAGCAATATTCGATCCCAAAAAAGAAACTAAAGTGTCCTGTGACGCGTCGCAAAATGGAATAGGCGCCGCGCTTCTGCAACGTCATGGCAGCCATTGGAAACCCGCGGCATATGCGTCAAATGTATTAGAGAGTTTTAGTACTGCGTACGCTGCGTACGTGGCGGCGTTGCGTACGTAAGGACGCCACGTTCTGCGTAGTAACGCGCACGTATCGCATTACGTACGCAGCCGCTACGTACGCACGCATGAGAAGCGTGCGTGCGTACGCACGAGGTGATCGTGCCGCTCTCGAACAAGTTCGCGACAGCGCGAGACTTCGTTTTGCAAAATGGCGGCATCGAAGGCAAGCACCGACCGGCTCTGTGGTACAGTGGCTAGAATAGCCACTGTATTCCTATTCTAGCCACTGTATCTGTGGCTTAAAATATGGCTATAATCTGGCTATAACCCTTGGATTGGCTCACATTGGCTGTCAACTACACGTGCTTCTATTTTGATATACCAGATGGCGCAACACGCTTCACGTTCGTTACGTACGCGGATACTACGGAGTACTAAAAGCCGATTAGTGGCAAGCGACGACACGTAACGCAAGGCGCTTGTGTGATGCGTACGTAGCACCATTCCGCATTACTAAAACTCTCAATTATCGGCTACGGCGCAGCGGTCTTCTCAAATAGAAAAAGAGACAATGACCATTCTGTACGGCTGTGAACGATTTGACCACTTCGTATACGGACGCAAAGTAATAGACGAAACTGATAATCGCCCCTTGATTGCCATCTATAAAAAAGGAATAGGCGATATGCCACCCAGGCTGCATTGGTTTTTCCTACGATTGTTGCGTTACGAAATCGACCTATGCTGCGTTCCAGGGAAGCAGCTGGTGCTCGCCAACATGTTATCAAGGGCTCGAATCAAAGACGACGGGGCTGACATCACGAGTGACGACGCAGACGGACACGCTGTAAGTTTAGTGTCATCATTTGTCAGTGACTACACGTGGAACAGGCTTATAACGGAAACCAGCAAAGACACGTATCTAAGCTCTGTTCGTAACGGCATTGTTGCCGGCCTGCCTATCGAAGGACAGCCCAAGTCATTTGTTGGCGAACTATCTGAAGTCAAAGGCGTCTTTCCTAAAGGCTGCAAGATTATAATACCAGGAAACATGCGGAAAGAAATCTTGAAAAAGATTTACCAAGGACACGTTGGCTTGAATAAGAGCAAATTAAGAGCGTGGCGTTCCGTATTTTGGTCTGGAATGAATTCTGATAGTGACAAATTTGTTCAGACCTGCACAGTTTCCAAAAAGTATGCGTACTGCCAGCCACGAGAGCCACTTCAGGTGCATCCTGTGCTAGACCGAGCCTGGTATAGGGTTGGTAGACCTCTTTCACTACAGCGGAAAATCGTACCTCTTTGCCTACGACGCCTGTTCAAACTTCCCCGAAGTAGATATGCTCACAGAAACGTCGGCGAGAGCCGTCATCGAATCAATAAGGGCTATCTTTGCCCGATATGGTATCCCCATGAAGGTCTGTACAGACAATGACCCACAATTTGCAAGCAAAGAATTTGCTGCAATTTCACGAGCATACGACTTCCGACATGTTACCTCCAGTCCAAGATTGCCATAGTCCTACGGGCTAGCGGAAAAAAGATACAAATAGTGAAGAGAATCTTAAAAAAAGCATGGAAGCTAAACAAGATGTTTGGCTGGGGCTTCTCTTGTACAGGACTACACCGCTGGAAGCCGACGGCCGATCGCCTGTGGAGCTGCTCCAGGGTCTGATGCTGCGCTCGACGTTCCCGTGCTTCCCAAGGAAGCCCGGAACGCCGATCTTCAAGCGTTGCCAAATAGAGACCAACAGATGCCCACTGGCTCCTCTACAGAAAGGAGATGTCGTACGAGTGAAGAACGGGACGTGGACTACAATAGCAAAGCTCGTAGAGCCGTTGGCTCAAACCCAGTCCTACAACGTCTTCCCAGAGGAAGGTAGGCTACTGCGACGTAACCGGCAACACATTTTGCCCACTCAAGAAGCCTTTCATAAAGATCATCCAGAGATTGTCGAATGCAACGACGAAAGTGCTTCAACACAAGCGACACCAGTGAAGCCGCGCCTACTGTGCCCGGAACTCCAACTTCTGCGTCAACCGTTCCGGCTCTGCGGAGGTCACTACGGCAGCGTCGACCCCCTTGCCATCTAATTTACAACAGAAACTTTGTGCAAGTGCCATGAAGCAGATGTACAACCCGTGTTAACGACGGAACTGTCGTACAGATGAACCAGTGACGTATTATACGCAAACTGCACTTTCTTGTGTTCCTTTCCAGTTCCGGTTGTCTCCTCTCAAACAGAGGGGGATGTATCGAGTGTGTTATCTGAAGCGAGCCCGTGCTACGCACAGACGGTGCTCCGCGCAGGCTGTCACCCTTGCCACTCACATGTTTATAAGCACACTTGATTAAAGACAGTGTTTGTTCTCCAGCAACCCGAGACTGGCGTCTTGCTTTATCACATCGCGCGATACAGTCTTTATCTCGTTTTGACACTGTTTCACTCTCTAGGTTTAGAGAATAACTGTAATTTTGGGTCAAATAGTTCCAAGTGAAAAATTTGTTTTTATAGCAATAGGGTTTTTATCATTTTGTGCGATTTCAGCCCAAATGTCAAACTTAGCTGTTTTTAGCGAGTTTTAAGGGCCGCTGTCACGGGCTTGTTATTTTTGACTTGGCAACGATGTTGTCAAAGCCCAAGGGCTCTCCACATTCCGTGGAAGAAGTTTGTTCTTTTATACATGGAAATGTGGCGTAACTGCCTCTCCTCAGTATATTCATTCTATCTTGCCGCATTCCGAGTGCTGATGTCACGAATCTGTGGCGGCAGGGAAAACAGGCTTTTCAGGCGAGTTGCATGTAGACGTATACCATGTTTGTAAACATACGTACCTTTAGGGAACGTGGCTAAACGCGAATGAATAGAAAATGAGACAAGTGCACTGGTAGTAATTTAGTGGCTCCCTACGTTTGCTCGTATAATGAACGACAAAAGCCCAAATTTAACAGTGTAGTACCTATACTGAACCTATAGTTTACTGAAATATTATCTTTCAATGAGTAAACGCTGAAGCTAGCTTTTAGGTTGCTAGAACTGCTGCTTGGGTGTGTTGTTCATGATTAGGGTAGATTTATTCGTGCAAAAATGTGAAACACACACACACACACACACACAACATAAAAAATTCTAAAATGTTAAAGGGTAAAATAAAATACGAGAAATGTATAAAACACGGTGTAAAAAGCTACTGGAAAAGCATGCGCCGTAGGTAGCTTACCTCCATGTTGGAGAGGGAAAAGGAGGGCCGGCTGACACATTTTTTACCAAGCCTCTGAATAGCGGCTGCCTTAAAATTTTTCGAAGAATTTGCACGCCATGCTTGGCTAAGACAGTGCAACCCTCGAAAGACGGGTAGCAATCATCGTTTCACAATTGTTGATTTGATTGATTGATATGTGGGGTTCAACGTCCCAAAACCACCGTATGATAAGAGAGACTCCATAGTAGAGGGCTCCGGAAATTTCGACCACCTGGGGTTCTTTAACATGCACTTAGATCTGAGCACACGGGCCTACAGCATTTCCGCCTCAATCGGAGATAAAGGACACCACAGCCGGGATTCGATCGCACGATCTGCGCGTCAATACTCGAGTACCTTAGCCACTAGACCAACGTAGCGGGGCGTTTTTTAAGTGTATCGCTAAATGACTTCATGTGACCGCTGACAGGTTCTGCTGATGCTATCTCAGGCAGACATCGAGGTACCCAGGCGGAGCGTTCAACACGTGGACAACTTGGAGAGCTTCTCTGGGACCGAAAATGCCACCCTGATATCGCAACGCTGGGCTATCTTTTTCAGGCTGTGTGACTAGCTATGCAAGTATGGCACGACCACAGTCCGCTTTCTTTAAGTTTGCACCGACTCGTGCACACAGTCGGCACTTTAAATGCCTCTGAGCAAGCTTTCCGCAATGGCTGATAGCACATGGTATGGGTTGGCTGCCAAAGCGAGGAGCTCTGTTTGTATAGGAAAGCTTGTATCAATGGAGTGCTGGCACGACTTACGCAAGGCGTTTGTGAATCAAGCCCTCACTTAAGGGTCTCCCATATTTTTTTGTCACTACGTTACCTGTGAATCGTGCTTGTCCTCTACGAATACTGTCCTTTCCCAATTTCGATATGCACACGAAGTTAAATACGACGTACTGTTTTCTGGCCTAGTTGGTACATCACAATGAGGGAAACCATGTTATAGGCGTTGCAGCGCAAGCACGAAAGTGCTGCAAGATAAGCGTATGGAAGGCGAGTAACGGAAGGCAAAGGGCGACAACACGAGCGCTGTTGTTGTCCCTCTTTTTCTTCCGTTACTCGCCTTCTGTACGCTTTTCTTCTAAAGATTTCGTGCCTACGCTGCAACCCCTATTAACATAGAACGCAACCAACTAGCCCGAATAGCCGTTCTTCTATAATGATGGAAACATTACCAATTTAAATAAACTTCGAGTTGAGCGTCCAGGCGTAGGCGGCTAGGTAGGCAGGCAAGCAGATGGAAATATTCTAAAGGGTTTGGTTAGCAAAAAAAATTTTCGTAGTTTACAATATTGATTGGCATACACTTTGTGCGTTCTTTATGTGTAGGCTGAACTGCTTACTTTGCGGTACAGAGAGGAAAATTCGCTCTTTGCGTTTAGAACCTCTCTTGTCCCACTCTGCTAGTCTCTTGTTCACTAAGATAGTGGAAATCGAACAACTCAAGTGCAGGAGAAGTTGTTGGCTTGATGTGGTCTGAAATTCATTTTCATAAAGTGGATGTAGCCATTGTTTCGACAGGACTTCGACGAGGCACAAAGTGCTTGCCGCAAAACGTGTTTACTAAAACGATCATAAAAATTCCCATGCATTACTGCGCTTAAAAAGCCACAAAAAAGGCAGTTTCGGCACTCATGAGTAAATTCATCGAAAGGTTAGCTGAAGCAATATTTTCCGTTCAGCTGTCTTCCATCGGTAAAAATATACTACGAGAGCATTTGCCGTGGCGATGGTTTATCTATTCGTTATTATCTTCTTTGATCCGCCAAACATTCGAAGGCACTAGAGCTACACAAGATAGCCAATTGCCCGGAAAGCAGTCGTTCGCAGTGGTATCAACCGAGAATCAAGACAGACGTTGTGGGCACGCAAGACAGCATTAAGGCCGGCAAGGATGCCCTCAAGGTCGTTTTATTGGTTAGCTTCGAAAGCACTCACGTTCCTTTTTGGGTGGGAAGACAAGAGTCACTGATCATCCGATGAGTGAAGTCGAGAAAACGGAATTTTTTATCATGCCGATGTTCCGCAGCTGCATTTCATTCATGGATGTATAGGATACATGTCCAAAAGGAAACCTACAGGCCACTGCTTCGCGTGCAGCAGTTCACTTTCTGGAGTAATCAGAAATATCCAATAGGTACAAAAATAAAAAATAAAAGGCAATAGTGCTATTGTTAACCGGTGGGCCTCACCACAATATTGTTTTATTTCACTAGAATATTTTTGTGAAAATAGCTCAGTATTGAAAAGACATAATCACTTTTGTCATTTTAGTGAACTTTCATGTTTGGTGTGGACATTTCAATATGTGGGATCTTACAAATTACGTGCGCGTGGACACATTTCAGTGTGGTGTAGACACAATTCTGTATTGAAAAACTTGAACTCAGTGCGTAAGTGTTGTGCCATGGATCTTTGTATAGCCTTGCATTTGTTAACTATTTTGCGATGTCGACTTTCGTGCAAGAAAAGAGGAGTAGTCGGCGCGACGTGTCGGCACCAACCTCTTCTTATACGCATTTATTTAAAAAGACAACAAGTCAGTATTCCTTCTAAAACAAAACCATGTGTCGTGGTTTTGGAAAAAAGAACTGAATATTTCGCATATATCTCAACACCTTCACAGAGCTTATCCGTAGTATGCGCCATTCATTCAGCTGTGTAGAAACAACAGGAGGAACTGTGGAACTCTATTTCTGTAATTTCTAGCACACATTTCTGACTCGGCAAACATAATTGCATGATTAAATTCTAGTCGACATTCAACACTTTAGCTGCAAGCTGACGTGTGCATTCAAAGCGCACCCACACAAGCACTATGGAGGGCTCATTACGAACAGGAAACCAAACTGAACAGCTGGTATAAACAATGGCTTAGTGCTGAAAAGCAGTTCTAGTGTACCAGAAACTTTATTTGGAGTTACGAATTCAAGCCACGTTTTTTGTGTGTGTGTGTGCACTGCGAGCTTTTATACACTTGATCATTTTTCCTTGTTACAGTTTTTAGCCATGTGTTAACCGCATAATAATAATAATAATAATAATAATAATAATAATAATAATAATAATAATAATAATAATAATAATAATAATAATAATAATCAGCAGCAGCCTACTTTATGCTCTCTGCAGGACGAAGGCGCTTCCCAGCGACATCCATTTCACCTTGTCTTGCACTGGCCGACTCTGTTTTATGCGCTCAAGTTTCTTAGTTTGTCGCTCAGTTTTTGTCGTCTTCGTGCTTTATTCCTATCATTTAATATCTGTTCCAACGGTCTGAGCGACCATTGGCTGTCTCTCCTCATAGCTTGGCCTGCTCATGTCAACTTTTCTCGATTAATATTTGCTAGGATATCACAGATGTTTCACTGTTCCCCCGTCTGTTTGCTCTCTGATTCCACTCTGCCTCTTAGAGTACGGTTAGGCCAAATAGAGAGCAAATAAACAGACACAGTACAGAACGACGACGGGACACTACGACATCTATATCTCACGGTAGGGGAACTACAGTTGCGAGGTGCCGCGGCTCGGGTTGCATAACAGCGCAGCGCTGTGCGCGCAATATTTTGCTGGCCAGGTAGGTCAGGCGTAGTACGTCGGGCCAGTGTGGCTGGCCGAGCGTGCTTGAAGAATGGCCTCTGAATTTTTTTTCACTTCGCAGTTGCCGCTGTATTCTTCGTTCACCTTGCCCGCACCATACAAGTGTTCGGCATACGACCTCGTTGCAAGAGTAGCGGCTCCTTTGAACTGCTTACAGAATACCACTCGTCGCCCCACTCGTTTGCACGGAAGCTCGACACCCAAGGTAATAAATAACCCAAGCCAAGTAATTCTTTACCGCAGTTGGTGGTCGTTTCTGACTTAGAAGTTTTTACACGTATATTTGTTTGTGCGTGTGTGTTTGCATTTGTGCATGGTTTGTGAGAGAGAGAGTGTGTGTGTGTGTGTGTGTGTGTGTGTTTGTGTGTGTGTGTCCTTGTAGTTCTCTATGCTCTCTATTTTCTACGTTTTTGTGCTGCATGTTGTAACAGCCAATGAATAAAGCAAAGTGATTTAATGACTTGGTGTCCCCTTGTATATAATCAAAGTGGACGATTGGGCCAGTTGGTGATACATGATTTAAGTATACTGCGCGGTACAAAACATGGACGTGAAAAGGGCAAGTACAAGCGCAGACTATCAACTGAAGATTTATTTATCCAGCAATGCATTATATATGAAAACCAGGAAAAAGAATAAAAAGAACATTGTACCGTTGTATATAGGAACACTGTTAAATCTTGTTTGGTCGGATAGATTATCGCAAAGACCTCTCGAAATCATTTACAATTTAGTCTGTTCTTCGCAATACATATATAATGACACAGGAACTTTCTAAGTTAATGAGTGCTTACAAACACGAAATCGTGAATGTATTTTTTATTCGTACCGTCCAATTCGAAACTAACAATTACCAATCACAAATGCAAGAAACTAATAATATTTAATGAACAGAGAGAGACATAGAGTTCATATGTTGGGAGGAAAACAAAAAAGGACGCAATGTCTGCAGCTCTAGTTGGGGCTCAGCGCCACAGAGATGTGTTTGGCCGCGTTGCCTTCCTCCTCCTTGTGTTCGCCGAGTGCGAGTGCCCAAACTTCGTTGCCACTCTTTGACATCATACCCGGCCATGACTGTGACCTCACGGGAGGCGGCATTGACTGCTTCGTGTGGGTCGGTCTTCGTGAAGAAGCGGTTTTTATTTGATGAGGGGCCAAACTTGCCTCCGTCAAGCGGCTGTGCTTGTGTCGTTGAAGTAATGCCTAATTTGGTAGGCCCGGGGGAGATTGCTGTCAAAACATCCCAGGAGGCATCGGGCTTGGTATGGCTCCTCGGAATGTACTTCATACCTCTTTCAAGAAGCCGGTTGCATCATAATCGTTGTCACCTCTGGAGGACGGTCGGTACCTTCGTCATCAAAAGAAATGTTCCGAGGGAAAAACAGAGAACCCTTTTCTGCAGACACCGCACCCTGTCAAGGGGCTCATAGCTCATTCTCCTTCGTCGTACTGCGGCTGCTCTGCATATGTCCTGGCGGCGGCCCTGGCTCAGTCATCCTGTGCAGACTCTTCAACAATGAAGCTCTGGCCGCGTGCAATTTGTCTATTGAACAAAGCTATCGTCATCTAGAACCGACAATCACTCTCTTTGTTTTTTGCATCTTCTTCTTCTTCGCTCATGAAACACGTGCACGGATTGCTTCGGTAGCAATTGCCATAACTCTAATAGGCAAAATACCCTGTACAGAGAGGGAAAGAAGGACAGACAAAGCTAGAAGGCAAGAGATTGAGTGCAGAGGGAGAGAGAGAAAAAAGAATAAGGTAGACTCAAAGCGAAGAAAAGAATTGGAGGATCTTTAGGCTTCGCCTTTGAGTGTTGAACACAATAGCAATATTCTGTTGCTACTGCGGACTGCATACTTCAAACACTTAGTGTATGAAGGGTGCAGTACCGTGTGTGCTTTTTGTAGTGGGCGACTGGCTTCAAACTATAAAGTAACTATGATAAGGTCATTTTCTGATGTCTGATGATAAAGTACGCTTGTCGCAGGCATCAATGTGGCAATATTTCATGTTGCATTTCGAGCCAAGTTTGTTCGAAGCAAGCTGTTTGTAAAGCAGAAAAGTTAATTTCACTTCTTTTCCAAGCAGACAAGGTTTTTTTACTGTATCCGCAAGGAGATGCATGGCTGCGGTGAAACACCCGCTCGCCACGACCCGGATACAATTCCTACTCAGACCCAGAATGTTTATTATTTATGTTATTTGCATCTCCCTCCATTTTTCGGTAATGCAAAGATAATTTTTCGCTCCCAACTAAGAACACCAATGCCGGAATTTCTGTGAAACAAACTGTTTACCGCTATCGCGTTAAGGACTGACGCTTCTCCCCAAAGTGAATTATGACGAGTGGGTGAAGCACTGGTGAGTTGCTTGCTTGCCTCTCTTATCCACAACGGGGGATTGACCATTTAAACCAGTGGTTAATACAAGAAAAACCTTCATCAATTTTAGATAAAGGAAATTGAACTAATCAGTCGTCGGAGAAATATATAAGTACAGAACTTTAATATGCAATACAATCAAATTATAAGAACACACAATTTTTTTAAGGTCACCCTCTTACTCGCGCGTGTAGATGAGAGAAAATGCGTCTGTACAGTATGTACGATGTTTTCTTGATGAGTAGGATTTGGAGCTAGGCTAGTTGGTGAGATATCATTTTAACATATGGTGTGTAGTAGCCCAAATTCGACGGGACACAAGGACAAGAAAAAACACGACACTCGCAACTTATTTTGTTTCAGAAGCAGGACTTCATATATATAACCCGAATCTCTAGCGACACAGAAAAGAACTACCAACAATGAACCATTGAGAAAACAACCCTTTGCGCACACTCAAGTGATAATACACGACACATAAGCTTAGACACCTTTAGATGATATAACAAATGATTGATTGATATGTGGGGTATAACATTCCAAAACCGCCATTTGATTATGAGAGACGCCGTAGTGGAGTGCCCCAGAAATTTGGACTACTTCGGGTTCTTCAACGTGCACCCAAAGCTCAGCACACGGGACTACAGCATTTTCGCCTCCATCGAAATTGCAGCCGCAGCAGCCGGTATTCGATCCCGTGAACTGCTGGTTAGCAGCAGAATACCGTAGTCGCTAGGCCACCGCGGCGGGGCGATGTAACAAATGACATCGCTGGGTATCATTGAGAACATTGTCGTGCAATCACACGTGACTGAAACAGAAATTAAACAAAAGGAAGAAAAGAAGGGCCGTGCAAATGCGTACTTCAAGCGATAGTATACGGCAGCTATCTGTAGACACTTTTAGATCAAACAAGAAATAACAGCGCTGGTATTATCAAACAAAAAACCTTTGGCATGAATTCACACTTGCCTTAAATAGAATTGAAACAACATGAAGGACAATACGACGCATGCAAACACTAACTTCAGTTAAAATCCTTGGGGGAAGCTGGCTTCTCGTTTACTTAACGAAACTGATGACTAACACAGTCACTTTTTTCTTTTATTAATGTGGAAGGCTTCGACTATTTCTCTGGTTAGCTGGTTTCCAGGACTACAGTTGTATCACTGAACAGAGGCGAGCAGCCACACTGAGAACAGCGTGCCTTTATGAGAGAATAAATATTAGTTGCCAATGGTTGTTTATATTGTAAAAGTCAGGTGTCCGAACGACGTCCCGTCTGGCCGATGTACATCTTTCCACTTGATAGCGACAAGCAATACGCGACCCCTAGGATACATTTAACAAACTTTGTTGTGTGATTCATCATTCAACTACCAGAAATAGTTTTTGCTGCTATGTAAGCTTTACGGTTCACTTTAAAACACATTTTATTAAGTTTGTTTGGTGCCGAAAAAAACTGCTTCCAGACAAAAAAGTGCTTAACAGTGCAAACGACAGCAAGGGATAGAAGAAACGAGAACAAAGCGCTGTTTTTTTTTTCATCACACTACGTCATCGCACTACGACAGATACTTAGGACACGTTTTCATGAATTCACATTGCCGTGAACTTGTTATTGTACACACCAGGCGTTACGAATGAATTCGTTCATACAGTCTCTACTTTCCCGAAAGTGCCAGCAAAGCAACTCCGACATAATGTTGGGACGCTCTGAGAGTACTATATGAAGGTGATTTTGCTAGGCTGCAGGATGTTGACACAAGGTAAAAGGAAGTGCCACAAATACAGGGCTGTTCCGATAATACACAGATTTAGTGCCGAGAATGGCAAATGGCTAAGGTACCAACGCTCTTGCATTTTTTTTTTTGCTGCCAGCTGCACCCATCCATAGGAAATACGAAAAACGTAAGCGACTTTTCAGCCCTGGCACTGAAACTCTATACAAACGTAGCAGCGCCAATGTGTTCAACAGCTACAATGTAGCTGGTAATCTCATCGTTACGATAACCGAATATCTGATGGTTCCGGGAAAGAGTTTGACGAGCACACGATTAGGTGGTTTATCATCCCGAAACCACAATACGATTACAAGGGACACTGTAGTGGAAGGCTCCGGAAATGGACCTTTCCAGAAATTGGCACTTGCCCCCTACGGCAGCTGCAAAGCATTATGGAAAGCTGGAGCACAGGCGGACTTTCGCCTGCTCGCGGAAGCGTTGCCTCACTTCGTTTCCCGCCGCGCGCGGGCGCACGAACGCGTCGTTGTGGGAGTATGGCGTACGATAACCTCACTCACAGGAGAGGGGAAACCCCAAGTAACATGGAGCCAGAAATCTTTAGTATCCTTAACGCATTGATGACCCGAGAAAATGCTCACGTGATCGCAAGAAGGTAAATTTAATTGAAAACTTTTCTCAGCTCTCGTGCTGAGTCCACTGTGCTTCGTTGATCGTATTTCCACGTAGCAAAAACTTCCCTCGTTTGTTTTACAGTAAGAATGACCATTCAGCTTCTATATTAGTACTTTATCTCAGGCACTATCACTCGGGATGTGCTTACGCGCGACACGCAATGCAAGACCGTGCACTTCACATGCAGTGTTTGTTTACAAACAACGTAAAACATGCTGTCTTTGCGAAGGTCCTGTCTTCACGACTGTGAGTTCGAAATCAACTGAAACATTTGGAACCTGACTCCGCAAAAGGTCTTGACTAGTTAACATTTGAAAGAAATATATAATGGAATGAGCGTCAGTGTGCAATATTGAAATTATTTTCTATTTTACTGTTTGAGCTCCCATGACCTCTTGTTCCACTAGAGTTTATGATGATGATAATTTATTACTTTGTCTTGTGAATAGATGCGCCTCGAAGCTTCCAAAAACATAGAACTTTTCCTAGCACCTTTGCCATAAGGGCCATAGACAAAATGTCTGAAGGACTCGTTGCAGACATATTCAGAAGAAAATATTCTGCATCATGAACATTTCTACGGGGCTAATAAGCCCTCGTTATCTGGGCACAGTATGTTTAGGCCAGAAAACGTTGATAAGTAATGCTGTGGAAGGCTGTCAGTAGTGAGGCTAACCTTAAAAGCATTTGTAAAAGCCTCATTTAGTGTGGGAAAGGTATAGACTGCCACAGCAGCGCTCACAGCTGAAAATGTGAAAGAAACTGAAGCGAGTGCAGCTTATATATCAATGATAATAAACTACAACTAGCGCTCTTGCTTTGACACAGCGGAAAAAAATGGGATGCGCAAAGCCAAAATAGGTGAGGCCTCCAGGTTTATGGTCAATAATAGGCAGATTCGATTGAGCATAACCATACAATTAAGAGAATAACAAACACTACGTTACACTGCAGTAAAAAAAAAAACTCGTAGGGTTTCTAATGCGTTTACCCAAGGCAACCTGAAGGTGACAGCCGTCTGCGTCTTTTTTTTTTCAGTCAATTTATTGCCCCCCCTCCTCATCTGCGAATGTTTTTGCACCTAAAGTGGCTTTGCAGTACTTCTATGACTGGAGGCATTCGAAACTTCCAGCTCCTCATCTGCTTCTGCTCGGCCTCCGTGATTCAAGGGCCTATTACAGAACAGTGCAAAGCGACGATGTCGTCTGATTACGTGATCATGGGGCCGTCATGATGGAATTACACGTTCTGGTGATCTGTGATGTCACGATGACGTCCTATGGTTTGGCAGCGCCATCACACGATGGTTTTTGCATCACTCTTGTTCACGCCACCGCCGCGAGACATACAAGCCACCTCTGGTCAAATTTTGTTTTTAGGAGAGAACCTTTGATGTCTCCTAAAACGTGAGACTTTACCGTTTGTGTCGCACGTCGGCGGCGTCGAGTATTCGAAAAAAAAAACATCACGTGATGACAACACACATGACGTCAGACATCACCAAAATTGAGACGTCATCAAAAGGTCACGTGACTTCACGTGATCATGCCAACGAATGACATGTGCTGTGAAATGTGCTGTGATCATGGAGGCAATGCAAAATAAGTTTTGCACTGCCTCCGATTTCAGTGCGAACCTCGTTAAGTACAGCAAGTCCTTAAAGGGTGGTGTGAATGGTGGCGGGTAGGGGCATCGGCCGGGGGGTGCAAAAGGAACACTGGCCCCTTTAAAGTCAAACCAGCACTTGCCCACACCCAAGCGACACCAGTTCTCTCCCCCTCCCCCTGCCGTGATGCAAGACGGTTCGCACTCACGGAAAAGTCCTCCTACTGACATAGAATAAAATAGCGAGCTAAAATCAGTGCATCGACTAAGAAGACAACAAAGATGGCTTTCGCCATTGAATCATTTTAGGTGGATGAATAGGGATACCTGTGAGGTTTTATGAGGTATTCTAAGCATCTCGGCTTAATAACTTTGCGTAAGTTAATGGCACAGTATGTTTGAGGTGTGTAATTGTAGCCCCGCATTAACAGTGAGTGAGGACACAGATATCTTAACAAAGGTGCAATTTAGTTGCAGCCCCACAAAAATCGAAGTCATAAAGTTGCACCAAGGAATGAACAAATATTATATTAAATTGATGAGGTTTAACGTCTCAAAACCACCGTATGATTATGAGAGACACTGTAGTGAAGGGCTCCAGAAATTTTGACCACCTGGGGTTCTTTAACGTGCACCTAAATCTAAACACACTGGCCTCAAGCATTTCCGCCTCCATCGATAATGCGGCCGCTGTGTCCGAGATTAGATTCCGCGACGTGAGGTTGAGCTGCGGTTTGCCTTAGCCACGAGACCACCGTGGCGGGTAAGCATAATGTCCGGTGACTTTTGCGTATTATCACATCCAAGAAGATCCGAGCAAGCATGTCCGTCGCTTTTGTTATTCGACATGTTCAATGATGATTATGCTTATTTGCGACGAACTACACAGTCTAGTATGCATGAATGAAAGTCTAAACAGTCCGACGTAGCGTCTCTTCTCATGGCAGCTCCTTGCGCAAGCCAAAACCACTCAGGCCGCGCGATGAAAGCAGGTGAAAGCGTCTGCACTGACCGCCGGCGCTCCGCTCTCCCTTAAGCCGCGTTCACACTGAGCATTCCGGCCGCCGAAAGTGCTCCGAATCCGGTTCGGCGGCGGCGAGATCCGCCGAAAGGGCCCTCTCCGCGCCGATCGCTCTCGGACCGATTTTTGCGGCGTCTGCCGCCGAATCGGTCACCGCGGACCAATAGGAGCGCTAGTCAAGGAATTTTGAAAAGTGGCGGCCAAGCCCTACTCACTTGTTATGCTGCAGAGCACGTAACTGAATGTTGAAACCAATGGGAGTTTAACCTACCTTGTGCCTACTTTGCCTCCGTGATTCGTGGAAGAGGTGACCGAGCTTGCTGTTGGCGTGACCGAGCTTGTTGCGGTCTCGCAGAGCAAAACGAACCCACCAACGCCGCTGGCGTCGGTGGTTTTTTCTGCTCTTCATGCATTACAAGACAGCCACTTGGCAGCAAAGTAAGCCGTACTGTCTTTTATTGCGTACGAGAATCGTCGAAGTATGCACCACCGGATAGCGTAGTGCCGTTTGCGAGCCGCGACAGCAAACGGGTGACAGCGCATCCATCCCGCGTTCGCCCGGTGGTAGATGGCATATTCGGCGGCTCGGGGCGCGTCCAGTGCGAACAACGCTGCGTTTCGGTGGCAGGGGAATTTCGGTCGCTGTAGAAAGCGGATGTTTCAGTGTGAACTAGGCATTATTGCACCAGCGCCGATCCACCATATGCGTGTGCATATTCACTGCCAAATGCGTGAGTGCCGAAAAAGCCAGACTGTCCCCAAGAGCACCTCTACCAATCTCACCACTTCCAACAAGTAGAAAAAGTAATTAGCACAAAGAAGTGGCCGGAGACAGCTGATTTACAATACAACGGGCATGAGGCGAAACGCAATGTGAAAAGTTGACTCGCGACAGCCTCACGTGGAGTGCACAGTCGTCACTGCGTAGAAACAGCTTCATTGTACTCACGGCGGCTGCTTAGGCCGTAAAAAGGAGGAACGAGCACGTGGCTCTAATACCCGTGACACACGGGAAAAGTAAAGTATTTTGAAGTAAACCCCTTTTGTCGCCTAAGGGGACCATTTGCAGAAAGGAGTGGCGCTGATGACACACGGCACCGGACTCTTGCTTTAGGCGGTGCCCCAGAAAAACGCTGCAGAAAAAATGGCGCTGTTTGTGGAAGCAGTAAGATTGGAAATAATAAAAAAAATCTGCGCATGTACATCACATTCAGCGACGCCGGAGCATAAAACCTTTTTTTTTATTGTCTGGTGGCTTATAATGCGCATACCTGATTTTTCTTTCGCATTTTTGCGTTTTTAGCAGCAACTTAAGTTCGTCGGGCAACTATGAACAGTCGGTGTTTTGCTGTTTTTGTTTTTGTTCCTCGATATGCGAGGTGCCCATGCATGTTGGGTTTTACAGGCCCGATCTTAACACACACTTAACAAGCAAGCGGGACGCGCGCGACAACGCGTAGCATGAGTGACCGTCTTATCTGAATGTCTGTGACAAGTTGTCAATTTTGCTGTGAACTTGCGCCTGTGTACGCGGAATACCGGCGTCGGTGAGGCTCTCAGCAATCGCCTGGTACACTCCACCGTTGTGATTTTGCCCTCGCAAGGCGTCCAAATGGTCCTCCCATAGCTTTATCAGCGCCCAGGTCTCCTTTTCAGTCCACTGGACGCGCGGTTTATTCTTCACCGACTGAGCCGACTCTATTGTTACAAGATACTACGTCGCCGACACAGCAACTGCCGCTGCCAACCCTAACATGATCGCGTTAGTGACGTAATGCAGGCGTTTAAGAGTATGGACAGACTATAGGCCTTCACTTTTCAATAAATCGCACTGCTGCTGAAAATGAAAACATTTTCTCAGCGCAAAAAAAATACTGACAGGGCACCGCAGTGTTGCGACACGTTTTCTTCTATTGATAAATTATGCACACTGTATGCCAGAGTACTCCCTTCCTGCCAGAAAAGTAGATGCGGGATCTGCTTTTGCGAAAAGGATCTTTGCCGGAAAGGAGATACTCCTTTGTCGTGTGTCACTGCGCCTGAACGCCTTTCCGAAAGATGTCCCCTTGTCAAAAGGACGTCAGGGTGCCCGTGTGTCAGGGGCATAAGACTGCCGCGGCTGATGCCACCATCGACGATAATGCTAAAACAGTCTTCCATTCAGTGCTTTGAAACACGGGACTACGCTAATTACCTTACGAATTTCCCAAGGACTCCTGCGGTCCGCGCTTGCAGTAACTCTGCGTCTTTCAGAATATTGGCCTCTCTATACGCTTGTAAAAATGGCTAACAGTCATACCAAACACCCCTCATTCTAAACAGTACGCCTCATTTGGCAGCGGCAGCACTACCTAGTGAACGTGGCTTTCATTTTTGTAACAATTGTGCAGACACAAGTATACGCTTACCATACATGCTATTCGCCCCGAGATCGGGCTATAGGGGGCAGCACCGTCACCGTGCCAGTGTGGATAACCAGGCGCCAGTGCGCTTTCTGAGCGCTGAAAGCCGATTGTCTGCGAATAAAATGCACTGACTGCTGCCTACTGGTAATATACTAGCCGTTCATTGCTTAACAGATGCACGAAGCTCACCGAACGTTACTATTACTTGTGACAGAAACGCAGTCTGCCATTAAAAGGGATGTTAGCGCTTGATGACTGTCTGCGCTTTCGCACTGCAGTGCGTCACGTTTCTTGTATTTTTATTTTAGGTGTTGAGCTTGTGTCCCATCTATTAAGCACAGCTGTAGCATCACTGAATTCATTCTTCATACACGCTGGTTATAGATACCAACCCCCTCAACCCCCCAAAAAGGAAGAAATGCGATGTTTTTTTTTTTGGGGGGGGGGGTGTCGATGAACGCAAAAAATACAGCGATTACTCATCCGCATTTTTGTCTGAATAATTTCTTCATAGAATCAATGTTGGACAGTTGATAAGTTTATTCAGGAAAGCTACGTGACCTACAGCGCTTAAGCACGCTTGTTCTTACTCCTATAACCGTATAAAATAGTACTAGTTCAGTCCACAGCTTTCTTATATTGATTATCTGCAACACAGCGGTGCAAAAGTTTGATATTTAGATTAAAGCCCCGCCGCGGTTGTCTATAGGCTAAGGTACTCGGCTGCTGGCCGGCAGGTTGCGGGATCGTATCCCGGCTGCGGTGGCTGCATTTCTGATGGAGGTGGAAATGCTGCAGGCCCGTGTGCTCAGATTTGGGTGCACGTTAAAGAACCCCAGGTGGTCGAAATTTCCGGAGCCCTTCACTAGGGCGTCTCTCATTATCATATGGTGGTTTTGGGACGTTAAACCCGACATATCAATCAATCAATTAGATGAAACAAAGGTTTTTTTTTTTTCAAGCGAATGTGCGTCCGCTCCTTCCGTCAGTCTAGCACAACGTCACAAAAACGCTCAAGATAATGCGAAAAAAAAGATGGCGTCATCCTTGAAATTATACGACATATGTGAGGCACGCTGTCTAGATTAATTTTGACAATCTGGCTCCTTTTAAGCGAACTGAAATGTAAGGAAACGGGTGAGGCAATTAGGAAACTCCAACCAAAAATTGTATTGGAGCGCTTGAGTCAGTGCTTGATCTGGCTTCGAAACGTCGGTTTTCTGAATACAATTTTTAGTTGAAGTTTTATAATTGCCTCCTTTCTATTCCAACAAGGCAGACTTCTGCCAAATGTGTAAATGTTGTTCAATTCTGAAATTGCGCATGGAAACTTAAGTTTATTCAGCTTCGTGTCATTCAATTGAAGTTCTCAAATGTCAGAATTTACTGTAAAGCAGTGTCATGGGACTAGGACCATACAATACAAAGTTGTCTCAAGCAGAATTAAAGCTCGTCGCATAACCGATAAGCAATAACGCCACAATTTTGTTTTGAAGTAGACATCTAACAACAATGCAAAACTTTCGTTTAATTATGAGTCGCTAAAACGCTGCATTTCCAGAATATTTATTAGTCCTCATGTTTGGAACGGTGCCAAGTGCACTTTACGATAGGCTTCAGCTAAAAAGCGGGACAGACATGATCCTGGCGAAGAGCGGCTACGACCATGATACACATCACTCTCGCGAAGTGCTCGACCTCATCTTATTGCGGTACATATACAGGTCAGTAAAGCCAAATGCTTCTGTAGACAGCGTTTGGTAAACGTACGAACCATTACTCTTGCGCTCACAGAGTGGGACAAACCAGCCTCTCAGCACGAGCTTGACGTACGCGCACGTGCTAGCCTATGTGGATAGCAGATGACGCAGGGAGCAATCCACACTAGGTGCGCATCAGCCAGTGGCCACCAGGTGGCGACTCCACTCGATCTAGGACCTAATTAGAAAGCCAAAGCAATGCATGATGGCGTTGCGTATCTGGACAGGCAGCGCCATCTTTGGTAGAATTGTAGAAATCGGGGATATAGATGGCGCGTTTTCCCATCGCCCCAATGCGCTGCGGCTCACTTACGTGCTCGTGCAAAGAGCGCGAGCTGCGTTTGAGTCACCTCACAATGTACCGCCGGCAGTGCGGATTCCCAAAGATCTCCGAGCAGGACAAGCACTTCAAAGAAGCGAATCACGCCAAAGGAGTAAAGCTCGTTATTTAAGTTTATGATGGGGAGCAGACAACGGAAGGTGAGGACGCCCGAATCACCGCAAAATGCATTTCTCGGGTCTTCCGTGATAATACCGTGTACGACATATGCCTCGAGGTAAGTCTCAGTCTGCCGACATGAAGCCGCGTACTCTATCGATGTGTTGTGTTCGCGCGCGCTGCGTTTGAGTCGCCTCACAATGTGCCGCCGGCAGTGCGGCTTCCCAAAGATCTCTGAGCGGGAGAAGCACTTCCGAGAAGTAAATCGCACCAAAGGAGTAAAGATCGTTAGTCAAGTTTGTGATGGGCGGCAGAAAACTGAAGGTGAGGACGCCCGAATCACTGCGAAGTGCATTTCTCGGGTATTCCGTGATAATACTGTGTACGACATATGCCTCGAGGTAAGTCTCATTCTGCCGAAATGAAACCGCGCACTCTATTGATGTGTTGTGTTCACGCGCGCTGCGTTTGAGTCGCCTCACAATGCACCGCCGGCAGTGCGGCTTCACAAAGATCTTTGAGCGGGACAAGCACTTCCGAGAAGCGAATCGCACCAAAGGAGTAAAGATCGTTAGTCAAGTTTGTGATGGGGGGCAGACAACGGAAGGTGAGGACGTTCGAATCACTGCGAACTGTATGTCTCGGGTCTTCCGTGATAATACCGTGTTAGACATGCCTCGACGTAAGTCTCATTCTGCCGACATGACGCCGCGCACTCTATCGATGTGTTGTGTCGACGTTTAACAAAAAATATAATGGTTGTTTTGATGTGGTATCTAGCCGTAGAAGCCGTCTACTGTCATGTGCAAACGTTTGCGGTGTATTGAAAAAAATAAACAAAAACGCCAGTTATAGAGTCATGACATTAAAATGCCCGAGAAGATTTAGATTCACGTCATCCGTGCCGCGCATGACCCGCTGACGTCGCCGCTAAGGAGCAAGCTATGTTTAACCACAGCGAGTCAAGTTGAAGTGCTCACCTTTTTTAAATGCGAAGCATTCCTTAGCGAACTTCGGCGACATTGAGCGTATCTATCTATCTATCTATCTATCTATCTATCTATCTATCTATCTATCTATCTATCTATCTATCTATCTATCTATCTATCTATCTATCTATCTATCTATCTATCTATCTAGCCGCCTACGACTTTTAGCTCTCCTGGCCGTTTCGATAATAGCATCGATACCAAACTTGAAATGTCATAACGTGGCTGTATGAAGAAGATATTTGACTAGTTATGACATGAAAATTATGACATGTGTGTCATGAATGTCATGATTTACATTTCATCGTCTTGCTGCTCCTGCGGTGGTTTACTTCCCACGGCATGTTGCAAAACTGGTATGGTATGACATGACTCCATGGCCAACACAAGGGACAGGCCCTAACGTGAAAATAATGACATGCATGCCATGTAATTCATGACTTACGACTACACGCCACGCTCATGATGCACTCGCGGCCGTTTCGCTAGCTTCACATGTACCATATTTGATGTAACAGGACGTGAATGGATGACAAAGGTATGTGAAAGGTGTGCAAAC
Organism: Rhipicephalus microplus; assembly: GCF_043290135.1. NCBI lineage: Eukaryota > Metazoa > Arthropoda > Arachnida > Ixodida > Ixodidae > Rhipicephalus > Rhipicephalus microplus. Next base: position 17,964,008 of record NC_134701.1, on the reverse strand, counting down.
ATGGTAATCATGAGATACGTGTCATATAACAACTTGACTACATGCTACGCTCATGATGCATTCGCGTGCGTTTCGCAAGCCTTAACATGTACCAAATTCGGTATTACGTCACGTGAATGAATGACGAAGGTATGTGTTTGGTGCAAACCTCATTATCATGAGATGCGTGTCATGTAACAGCATGACTACGCTAAACACTCAAGGCACCAATACATCTCGACGTGACCCGGTGTGAGTGCATGGCGGTGCTCGTTTCTTCGCGTCACGTTTGCAATGCCACACCAGGCACCGATCTGCTTGCCATATATTCGCAGCCGCGTGCCGCACTGCGTTGTTTCGACACATGCGCGTTTGAGCGTGCCCAGCGTTCCTTCATCACAAAGAGAGCCAGGCGCAGTGCGTCTGGCTAACTTCATGGGCGTGAAATGCGGCACGCCGCATTTTGCGGCAGTTGCGGCCACGCCGACGAACACCGGTCGCGCATGTCGTCCGACTATAGATTGCTCGCGCTTTGCTAGCGTAGCGTCGTTGCACCCAGCATGCGCACGCGTCTACGTTACATAGAAGTATATTGGGCCCTTCATGATGCGCTCGAGGCCTTTTCGCTAGCTCTACATATACAAAATTTTGTGTTACGTAACGTCAATGAATACCAAAAATATATGGCTGGTGAAAACATGATAATCATGACACGCGTGTCATGTAAGAACGTAACAACATACCACGTCCATGATGCGCTGGCGGCCGTTTTGATAGCTCCACGGATACCAAGTTTGACATCACAGGACGTGAATAGACGACGAAGGTAAATGACACATCCAAACAAGATAATCATAATATAGAAGTCATGTACGGTGTAATTTACCTCCACCTGGTAACGTTGTGTCAATTTTAAAGAAACATACCAACCTTCCTCATTCGTGTGTCGTATATTATCAATTTTCATTGTATGTGGGATCTGCCTTTTCTTTTCGGCTCTCGTTTCATGCGTGCTCTATATTTCGCGAACGAGGCTGTGTTCACTGGCTGTGACTAGATGGGAAAGTGGTACAGCGTTGCACGGGGAGAGCGTTTTTTGGTGTTTTCTGCATTGTTGTGGCAGCCACCGAAACAATACTTCGGACCTTGGCGACGCTTGCGTGGGGCCGCTTCTTCCATCGCGGAAAGGCAACTTGGCATATCGAGCTTCTCCTTTTAGCGCGCCAAGCTGACGGCACGAAAAGTTCCCCGCAGCGACTGCAGAACGCGTTGCGCGCATGTCGCACGGCCTCTCGTTTCAGCGAAACGCACTCACTCGCTTGCTACCTCTCCCGAGTCTCGCCTCAAGTGTTCCGGAGCTCACCGCCAGGGCAAGGCGCGGCGTTGTCAACGCTCCGCAAACTTGAGTTTCGGTCCCCTATAGCAGAGTTTCGCCTACACGTATGGCTACACGTATATCTATCTATCTATCTATCTATCTATCTATCTATCTATCTATCTATCTATCTATCTATCTATCTATCTATCTATCTATCTATCTATCTATCTATCTATCTATCTATCTACGACTTTTAGCTCTCCTGGTCGTTTCGTTAATAGTATCAATACAAAACTTGGTATGGCATAACATGACACATGAAAAACATATTTGATTAGTCATAGCATGAAAATCATAATATGTATGTCATGAATGTCATGATTTACATTTCATGGTCCTGCAGCTTTTGCGATGGTTTCGTTCAGATGTTATGTTGCAAAACTAGTATGGTATGACATGATTGCATGGCGAACATAAGTGACAGACCCTAACAGGAAAATCACGACATGCGTGTCACGTAACATTACTACATGCCACGCTCATGATGCGCTCGCGGCCGTTTCGCTAGCGTCACATATTAGAAATTTAGTATTACAGTACGTGAATGGATGACGAAAGTATGTGACTGGTGCAAACATGATTATCATGAGATGCGTGTCGTGTTACAACATGGCTACATGCCACGCTCATGATGCGCTGGCGGCTGTTTCGCTAGCTTCCCTTATAGAAAATTTGGTATTACGGGACGTGAATGGATGACGAATATATGATACTGGTGCAAACATGATAAACATGAAATACATGTCATGTGAGAACATGACTACATGCCAAGTCAAGGCACCAATACATTTCGACGTGACGCAGTGCGTGTGCTAGCCGGCGGTCAATCTGTTGCGTCATGCCGGCGTTGCCACGCCAGGCGCCGGTCCTGTGCCGGTCGTGTTCGAGCAGCCGCCACGTAAACATGGCTAATCCCTTGGTGTTCTACGCTCCAAAGGCTTTTCTTTACTTGGTGGCCTCCTGCATGAACGCGTCGCTGGCCGTCTTCCCGGCCCTATCAGTCCCGCTCTGCGAAAAGCCTGTGCAATGCGTCCCTCTGGGGGGTGCGCACGCATGCGTCGATGTTTTTCCTCTGATCAGCCATCTTCCTAGTATCAAACTGACAAGATTAACGTTGGGTTCAAATTCCGCACCCTGTATATATGCCGTACAGCAACGCTGGACGTTTAGTGGGCATGTGAGCAGCTACCGCGGAAACATGGCTAACCCCTTAGTTTTCTACGCTCCGCAGGCGTGTAACTGCTTTTCCATCTTTGCTAGAACGTCAGACAACCGATACTTGTTAATGCTTCCTTGCCCATAACTGCTTTGTGAAACCTTGCTTAAATGCGTTCTTTTTTGTTGCTTCTATGCCGTGGTGGTATTGAATCTAGCCTCGCTCCACCCCGCACTCGATCTTCTCATGTAAAAGGATATTCCGAGCAGGCGCGGACAGCGACAATGATGCAGCTGCTGAAAAACACAAATGACAGCATCAAGGAGCTCTCAAATCAGTTTTGTACTGGTCAAGCAGCTGCTATGGCCAAAATAAAGGCAATAAGATCTAACCAGAATACATTAAAAATCAGGCTTGTTGACATGCTTGCCTGTATTGAGACTCGAGCGTAAATGTAACGAACCTAGCTCCCTCATCGGTAACTTCGCTGTGGTGCAAGACGCCTCGGTACGGTTGACGTCTGACAAAAGTTTGGATCTAAAATTACTTTGACGACCAAGAGGAAAGGTCAGGGCATGACAATGTGAATATACAAGGTATTCCCGATGCACGTGAAACTTGGCAACAGACTGAGGAGAAAGCATTTGACGTATTATCCTCTGTGCTGGGTAGAAAAGTCTCGTAATCCGAGATTCAACGTGCACTTTGTTTGGCGAATTTCACACCGGCGAAGTGTCGGCCACTCAGGCATTGCTGACAACTAAATCTTTCAAGACGCGCGCAGATTTTCCATTTATTGCCGCGATCGAGAATCACGTGTTGGAGGAGGCGTCACGCTGGCTATCTCACGAAATATACCGTCTTGTTATCTGCCAGTTAAATTATTGCTTGAGGTGGTATGGGTACATGCCTACATATGCCACAAAAGCTTGCTATTTGGGGGCTGCTATCGTCCTCCTAACAACTCGGTGAGCTTTGTTGCCGATTTACATGACGCCATCTATATCATCACTTCACGCCATCCTGACGCTTTCATTTTTGTGCTGGGAGACTTCAACTTTCCCAAAATTTCCTGGTCTTTCGACCGTCCGGTATCAAAAACATTTTCTTCGGAAAGCTTCAGTTTCATCAACTTTTGCTCAGTATTTTCTGTCCACCAGATGGTTTCACAGGTTAGCGAGCAAATCTAGAAGCACACTGCGCCTTGTGTTAACAAACTGTCCGGATATGGTTTCGTATTTATCATACCTACCTGGTCTGAGTGACCATTTAGCCCTATACTTTCAAATAAAGTATTTCTATCCTCCAAAGCGCAAAGTAAAAAAATGAACCTCTGCAATTTCAACAAAGCCAACTTTGAGGCTATTAATAATGAGGTTTCTAGCTTCGCGAAAGTTTTCTTGGAAGGTTTTGAAAGTCGGAGCACAGAATGTAACTGGAATATGTTTGCATCAAAAGTCCGCAAATTAATTGACAGATATGTTCCTATGCGCACCATTTCCACCCATTCCAAAGCACCTTGGTACACCTCGTACATAAAACGACTATGTAACAGAAAAAAAAACGATTCTTCCGTTCGGCAAAACACTCCCTTTCTGAAATTCGATGGGACGCGTACAAGAAAGCGAACAATGCATACGTTTCTGCACTTATAACAGTCTACAAATCACCTTGCCTACTATGCTCATTAATGACCCAAAGAAGTTCTGGTGGATCATCAACTCCGATCGAGATAGCGAAACAGTGTAGATCCTTCTGGTGAGACGATTCCCTCACCGACTGTCCTACAGTCTTAAACGAGGTATTTTGTCGTAATCTTGTTAAGTTATCGTTAGTGACTTTCTCGATTTGCAGTGCTTTAACTTTGTAATTGTGGACCCTATTATCATACAACACCCTGGTGTAGAAAAAAATATCGAACCTTTGAAAGTGTCTTCAATCACAGAAATAGGTCTCATCAATACTAAGTTTTTAAAAAGTACCAAGGTATATTCGATCGTTATTCTGTAAAAATATTCCAACAATCTATTGACGAGTCTACCCTACCACCCAATGGGAAAATTGGAAAGGTGATTCCTGTGCACCACTCTGGAGGTAAAACCTCTCCTTCAACTACCAGCCAATTTCACCGACCATTATCCCGTCTAAAATTCTTGAACATGTCATTTTCACTAACGTTGTAAAGTTTCCAGATGCGAGCTCAGTGTTTTCAGTTGCGTAACAAGGCTTCCGCAAATGTTTGTCCTGTGAAACACAACTGGCTTTATTTACCCATAAATTACTCACTATCCTTGATCATCATTCCAATTTTGATTGTATCTTTCTTGATTTTGCAAAGGCCTTTGAAAAAGTTCGCCATAATTTACTTCTCATGAAACCAAGCAGGTTAAACATTGATCATAGGATACTTTCTTAGATTGAGCATTTTTTAAACTGTCGTGCACAATATGTGTCTGCTAACACATTTATTCCCAACTAAGTCCCGTTCATTGTGGCGTGCCCCAAGGTGCGGTACTCGGTCCCCTCCTATTTCTCATTTATAATAATGACTTACCTGAATGTATTACATCTAGCATTTTTTTATTCGCTGATGATTGTGTAATATATAGAAAAACCTCTTACCCAAACGACGTACGTAAGAATTCTTCGGAATGACCTTAACTCTGTATCTAACAGGTGTAAAACATGGCTCATGGAACAAAACACTACTAAATGTAAAGTCTTACGTGTTTCCAGCTCATCTTCTTTGTCCACTGCTTATCTGCCTGACACTCCACTCTTGAACCTGTAACATCCTATCGCTACCAAGGGGTGTGTTCACATATTTAACACTCTCAACTGCTCTCTTCACAATTACAAAATCATTAGTAATGCTGACCGCTTGTTAGGTTATCTCCGACGCAACTTTTCTTTTGCCCCTGTCCCTTTAAAACTCCTCCTTTACAAAACCTTAATACGAAGTAAACTAGGGTATGCTGCATTCATTTGGGACCCGTCCACTAGTGTACTAACCTCTGCTCTTGAGCTAGTCAAAAATAATTCTGTCTGCTTTATCCTTGGCAACTACAGTCGCACCGCAAGGATCACTTCAAAGAAAGACTCCTCAGAGCTTCCGCCACTCGCCTGTCGCCGTAAATTCTCCTGCATATGTGTTTTTCATAAAATATACTACAGTCACTTCCTGCATGATAACCTCATTCTCCTGCATCCTACATCTCCTCTCGTTCTGACCATCCCCAAAAGGTGGTAAGCTAGCGATGTTCAACTCGCACATGTTATAATTTATTAATTCCCCGAACCCCACAAGACTGGAACTACCTTCCAGGATCAATCACGTCAATTGTCCATCATTCTCGTTTTCATGACATTTTCAACTCAAGTTTACTGCTAAGCAACTAACCGTTTATGTGATTCTTGCCTTGGCAAACTGTCTGATTCTTGTTTGGGGTGTTAAAACTGCTACTGTTACTTGTTTTACTGTTACTATGCTTTCTCACCGACAGTCTGATTGTCACCTGTATAGTTAATGCTTGTACTGTTAGCAATACTTTTTTGCAGACTAGTTGGTTGTGGTGGGTATCACTTTTGAATTTTGCCATTTTATCTCTTTTGTCATTGTGGTGGCAGTCAATTTTGATTTTATTTGTTTTGGGTCGGTTTTGTTTGTGGCATCTTTGGTTTTGTGCGCATCATGGAAGCGCCGCGTAGCATGCGTATATAGTGGCTTCAAGAAACGACAATGAACAGTTGGTAGCCTGCGCTCTCTCCTGTCTCCCTTGTTTTCCTTCAAGTTTGTGCAGCGATTCAATTTTTCAAGTTGTACTGTTAGTTTTTAGCTATAATTGTATTTACTGAAGAAAGCTTGTATTGTGTTTCTCTCAAATGTACCACTCCCCTCTATAATGCCTCAGGCCATAAGAGAATTCAAAATAAATAAATAAATAATAAATAAATAAACAAATACATAAATAAATAAATAAATAAATACTCACAGGTGTGCACCGCACTGCGTTGCTTTGACGCATGTGCGTTTCTGCGTGTCCGGCGTCTCTCCGTCACGAAAAGAGGGAGACGCAGTGTTGTCTGGGTAACGCATCGGTGCAAAATGCAGTCGGTTGCCGTCGGGCCGCGCTGACGGACGCTGGTCGCGCCTGGCATCAGACTAGAGTGCCCAGCGTGCGCGTCCTTCAACGCTACATTGGAGTATATTGAGCCCTTCATGGTGCGCTCACGGCCGTTTTGCTAGCTCCACATATACAAAACTTGGTGTTACGTGACGTCAATGGATGACGAAAGTATATGACTGGTGCAAACATGATCATGCTGACACGCGTGTCATGTAAGAGCATGACAACATGACACGCTTATTGCGTGCTCGTGGTCGTTTCGCTAGCTACACATATACTAAATTTGGTATCACTTGACGTGAATAGATGGCGAAAGTAAACGATACATCCCAACATATTATTCATGACACGGAAGTCATGTACGGCATCATTTACCACCAGCTCGTAACGTTGTGCAGATTTTAAAGTGACATATCAGCATTTCTCATTCGTACTTCGCATATCATCGATTCCGTCTGTATGCAGGGTCTGCCAATTTTTTGATGCCACACGTTTGCCAAGTTGCCGATCGAGATGTTTAGCCTGTGGACAACCTGCTATTAACTTGACTGTGAATGACTACAGCGTCTGTCCAGTTCGCTACAGCGGCGGCTTCAAGAAACACAAACATTGGACATAGTGTCAGCATGCCCACCATGCAAGGTTGCTAGAGGGCTTTGGAAACATAAGTTTAAGTATACTACCTAAAGATAGCATCAGAGTAACTTTATATCAAACCCGTAGCCAGCCTCCTCTTCCCACCAAAATTTTGATTCAAGAGGTGTTTAGCAAAAAACAAATATTGAAAAAATCCCTGTCTAAAATAGTCAATGTTTCAGCAAATGCCGCCTTCCCCCCCTTTCCACCCAAAAAAAAGTGGCTACGACTCTGATTACATACAACAACGCAACGGCGCTCACTGGCGAAGGTGCGATTGAAAGAGGAGAATTGCCAGGCTTTTCTTGCTGGCGAAACCCACCTGCTTTACAGCACCTCTAAGGCATGTATCAGAATTACGAATTCATCTCAGCACGAAAGCCACAAAGGGCCAGATGCGAATGACACGGAGCGCTAACTTGCAATTATTTTTTTAACACCCCGATGCAGATACAGTTCCAGTCTTTCACAGCAGCAGTGCTTGACACACATGCAGAAAAGTGTGATGCGTTACACGCTTTAGCTATATCTTCTCTTTATAATTCAGAGCAGGGTTCTGAAACACGGCGTCCCCGGCACACGAAATTTCTCTCTTGTGGGCCGCGGCTCACAGATGGCTATGTTTGTCCCATAATTTAATAAATATTTGTATTAAGTACGTTCGTCAGCTACACAGGCATGACTGCTCTAAAGCATTGTTTCGTGAAGCCCTCCCCCTCGTCCCCCTCATGTGGTCACCATGTGTGGAAGCGTAACTGTGAAACAGTGTTTCAGAATTGGCACCCAGATACTATTCATTTTAGAGATCTATAGTTAAACATTGTTAGATGCAATCTAGGTCACTCTAAATCTTCTGAAATGACCCGATTATGATATACAAGAAAGGTTTCTCCATGCTAGTACACTGCTGAGAATTTTCACGTCTGTCTCGTTGCAGTTACTCGCACGTTCCCAGATGCGACCAGCTTCCGGCGAGAACAAGGCGATGATCGCAACCTCGGTCCGCTTTTTATCACCGCTCGTTCTTCCTAAGGCAGTGGTCGCTTGCGAGAAGTCATTGTACAAGACTGATATTCTTCTGCGCATCGAGCACGATTTTCCCCGATACTGTCAACGTACACATATTCTATGTGCCAAGCATGGTAAGGCGACATGTGGCCATTTAGGCTTTTGTACGCACGCTGAATCACTTGCACGAGTGTTTTCACTGGCTGGAAATGTATGAAACAACCAAGCCTTATGCGTAAATTACGAAACGTGCCATGGTCAAAAGAAATCCACCAGTGCAGCGCCAGGTTCCTTCGTGCCATTGACACCGCCACACCTAGTACGTATTTCGAACGAAATACGATCGACCATTTGGGTTAATACTCTTCATCTAACAATAGGAACCATTTGAAAATCACCTGCGTGTGTCATCTTAAGGTATACCGAAACGGCAGCCATGCTCACTTTCAGTGCTGATTCCGTTGTGGTCTTTCAGCTATATACGGCAGTTCTTAGCCACGGCCCACCACGTCTTGTAATTAGCGACCGCTTCTGCCAATCAAGGTATTTGATATGAGGTTTAACGCTCCCAAACCACCATTATTGTGAGAGACGCCGTAGTCGATTATGAGAGACACCGTAGTGGAGGGCGCCAAAAATTTCAACCCTGTCAGGTTCTTTAACGTGCACCCGAATCTGCGCATGTCGGCTTGGTAGGCGAAAAGGTTTATCGAGCAACCCGGATTGCGAATGAAATTACGATAGTTTCAGGGACAATGAAATGTACTACCATAAAGCCAAGCCAGTTTCTTTTTCTAAATTGACCACAAAGCCAAGCCACTGCTCTGAAACTGGTTGAAAAATACATTCGTAATGTCATCACACCAGACGAGCAGTTTTACTATTATCGTGAATTATTGGGTTGAATTTGATATTTTGCGGCAAAAGCGCTAAATTGTACCAGGCGTCATATTGGGTGAATCACGTAACGAGTGGATAGCTCAAAGCTACCCATCCACTACAGAAGGGCTGAGCCGTAATTCGCAAGAGCGATTACGCACAGTATGAACAAGGAGTGCAGCTGTGGGTTTGCCTTACAAGCACACGGTAGTAACTTCGCTAATTTCCAAAACGATTGATTAGCGCAGTGAGCACTGGCAATCTGCGGTTGCAGTTACGCCAGGGCCGAAGTGAGCGTGACGCACAGACTGTACTTTCTCCTCGGCTTAGTTGAGGTGTCCACCGAGAAGTGAAACACGGCAAGTGAATGGGAACACGATAAGAATGGTACTTCACAACGCTGTCACATTTTAGACCTGAAGAAGCTTCAATGGTCCTTGAACTATCCAGAGGTCAAAATTCAGTTGTGTTTTGCTCTGGCGTAGGAGTCTCGAACAAACACGTAACCGAGGGACCTCATCGAAACAGCGCCGTAATAGCGGGGTCACGCGCGTTTGGTGACCCAGAAAAGGTCCCCACTAGTTTTGCTCTTTCCTTCGCTGCAATCTGCTCGTCAGCTCGTCTCTCTTTCTAGCCTGGTGCTCTTCCAAGCCACGCTTAAAGGAAGAGCGGCGATGACGCATACCTTCTATCAGAAAAGCAATTCTTTTTGTAGATAGCATGACCAGACGCGAATTATGACGCCACAGCCAACGCTGGGGATCACTGAAACGCCCGTAGGAATATTGAATTTTTTTTATTTATGGCGCACTCACGCCTAGAATCGCAGCCGCTTTCTTGACTGAAGTCTGAAATGAGTACACATTTACTTCAAATGTTAAGAATTATGGAAGTGATTTCAAGGCTCTTTGAGCGTGCTCCGAGTTTTGACGCTTCAGTGTTTATGCAGGGGTTCATCCAGAACCTAACCAAGTCATTTGCTTTATGGGTATAAATTCGTGAATACGTCGCATAAGTATCTCAGAAAGAAATTGAAAAAAATTTTCAAAGCTATCACGCCATTGTGACTATTGAAGCCAGAGAGGCTATGAGTATGTTGCGTTTCATAAAGTGAATATTGCTATAGTGAACCTATATGTTAGCATGAAAGGCAGCCTTCAAATAAACATATGCGTGCTGCAAAAATTCAGAACATAGAAGGAAACCATCTCTATTGGCTTAGAGAAAGACTCGAATTTTAATACATTTGAAATGGAAATACAAGTGATACGTTGCTTGTGTTGAACACAAATACAGAAAGAGGGCTCGAAGTCGTAAGACTGTGCGTGGAACCTGCTTAAAATAATTTATCAGAGATACAATTGAAGAGTAAAGAGTGGTAAGTGTAGAGTAAAGTCACAGCTTTGCCGCAAAGGCGATGCAATGAACGCGGTAGCAACAAATTGGAAGGTCAGGCACAGATTGGCAAGCAGATCAAAACGTTCCGCGCGTTTCTCACGCACAAATGTCGCATGAAACGTACTAACTGGTACGTATGAACGCGAATAAGCGTCTCAGTTGTTACTTCGCTGTGTCTGAAAAGCGCGCCCTTTTTGCAAACTGATGCTGTGAAATGATTGCAGTGATCTTTGTGCGCCCCGTAGATACAACGGAATTGTTGCAGTGCAAGCCAGCCAAGACGCATGATGCTCCACGCCGGGAGATAAGGGCGGGCGAAAGATGGTCCATTCTCCTCCTCTTGCGGGCCAGAGTACACTCTAAAAAAATCAGCTAAGAGGGGAAGTAACGTCTACTTTAGTCCACAAATTCTGCCGTTAGTACAGAGGAAGACCATGTGTGGTGAAGTGCGTGTCGTGTGCAAATTTGGAGGACTAACGAGAAGACGGACGGCTCAAATAGTCTCTCAGGTAGGGGTTGAAAGGCCTAAAAGACCCCTTTTCTGCACATTTTATTTTATGCATGGGTCAGCAGCCTTTCATTGGTCTGGCTTGCAATCAGGTGGGCCAATCATTCTGAAACTCACCTTTCTACTTTGTCAGAGTGATGGAATAGTGGTTGTTGGAGGTGGGGGAATGAGGGGTGAAGAATGTGGTGAATGCAGGTTCAGGGGTTCCTCGAACTGATGAGGGGCTTGTCAGCCAACTTACAATTAGGATGAAGAAAATAACGCGAGAAAAGAATAATTAGTCAGACGTCAATACTGTGCCATTCATTGCGAGAATTAGAAACTTAGTGCAATAAACTTAACAATATTTACCATCGGTTACAAACATGCAAGTCTGACGGACATTTCAGCGCGTACAATGTGTATTCATCTGAACCGGACTTCTTCGGAACCACTCAGTCACTGCAGTCAGGAGTGCGGCTCGTGTACGGCACTCGTCGTGATCTTTCTTGCTGTGAGAATGGCGAGAGCCGCTTCACGGGCTATCAACGTAGCTGTGAAGAACATACTTCATTACATGTGCTGCAATTGTGGACGCACATGCATTGTTGTATCTGAGGAACGGCTGCTCAATGGACGTAACCCCGCAACACTCCTGCGAAGAAACGGACACCCCAGCTTGCACGCAAGATTCCTTCGCGTATTCTTTTGTGCAAAGCCTTAAGAATGGATGCTGTCACCTAGAAATGTGATCACCAATTTTCGCATTAGCTGGCTTGAGAAATCACGTGCCTCGGCAATTTTAGAGGTAAGTTCTTTTTTTTTCATTTTCATCGCCTTGGCACATTACATTATAAATATTCTGAAGGCTGAAAAAGGACTTCGCGCGGCATGTTTCAGCCTGTTTTATTAGCACGTGACTGCGTAAATATTGGAGTTTAGGCAATAAAGTCATGGTCTTCTAGCCATTTTATTTTATAACTACATCTTCTCGTATTTTTCGCAGGTAACAGGCGGACAGCAGCCGACGGCCAACACCGCTTATCTGCATGACACACTGTTTGGAGTAAATAAAGGTTTCTAGGTTTGAATTGGTGTCTGCAATTTTTCGTTCTTATAAACATAGTCACGGACGTAGTACTGAGTAAAGCGCAGCTTACCTGATCTATATTGTCAGTTGGGTGAAGATGACCAGGTGAATGAATAGAAAATAATCACTTCTTTTAAAATTGCTCAAATGAATTAACAGTTTATCCCTAAAGAGTAACACTCACTCTCTTAGGAATGATTTTTCAGGATCAACAGTTAGTCTTTAGGAGAGTACTATTTGAATTATTAGGGATCATTTCCGAAAAACAGCTATTAGTCTTTACAGGTGTAAACATTAGTCTTCTCAGGAGCATTGGAACCTTTGTCTGAATATGCTACTAAGATAAATAACCTTGACATTGCTGTTGAAAGCCTCCAGCGCACGATTGAACAACAGCAAGAAAGGTTAATCGAATTGGAAGACAGGGCTAGAAGAAATAATCTTCTTGTTTTTGGTGTAACTGAGACTGATAAGGAAACACGACAGGACATTGAAGAGAAAGTATTAAAAAACATATTCTCAACGCGCCTTGGTGTTACAGTGTCCTCAGTAGAAAGAATTCACCGCATTGGTCAGAAGAAAAGCAAACAGGACAGACCAGTAATTGTAAGATTTTATGACTACAATGAAAAGATGGCCATATTTAGGAGCTGCAAAAAATTGAGTGGTACTAATATCGCAGTCTCTGACGACTACTCAAAAGAAACATTAGAAAAAAGGAAGTCCCTTTGGCGCTCTGCTCTTGATGATAGGCGCAATGGTGCGAAGGTGAGGCTTGTTCGAGATAAGCTTTACATCGCCGACGCTGCTTATACGTGGGATTCCCGTTCCCATACACGCGTGAAAGTTAAGAACGCTCAAAGCGAAGCACGCAGCCCGGTCTGACAAAAGAAGCAGTGCGACATAAAGCTGATAAACGTGAATGCACGAAGCGTTTTGAAAAAAGCAGAAGAACTAGAATCGTTGACACTAATTAATGACCCTGACCTCGTGGCTGTAACAGAAACTTGGCTAACAGAGGATGTTGCAGATACGGATGTTTTTCCCATTTCATTTCATGTACTGCGTAATGACAGACTAACCCGAGGCGGAGGCGTTGCTTTACTGATTAAGAAAACTCTTCGGTACGAATTATTGCCGCCCATTAAAGACTGTGAAAACGTGTGGTGCAAATTATTTATGGGAGATATCACGTTACTTATAGGGGTTCTCTATAGGCCCCCCGGAACTTCAGTTGATATTTTTGAGAAATTGGATGACTACTTGCTAACAATGACAAACAAACGAAGCAGAGTAATAATCACAGGCGATTTTAATTTACCAGGTGTTGACTGGAATGCACGAGTTGCTGGGCCGCTTAACAGGCCTCTTGCAGAAAATCTGCTTGACATCATGATCAAGTACGATTTGGTTCAGGTAGTTGACAAGCCGACTCGAGTTCAAGGAGAAACCGAGACATTGTTGGACTTACTATTTTTGTCACAGGAAGTGTTTGATTATGAAATAAGTATCGAGGATGGAATCTCGGATCATAAGGTGGTTGCAGCAACTCTTAAACCAAATAAAAAATTAGAAAAAATAACCAGAGTAAAGGTGTACAATTTTCAGGCCGCAGATGATACCTCAATTCTTGATTACTTAGAAATGGCTTTTGACGCTATCCCGCCTACAGATGATGTAAATGACCTCTGGGAATACTTTAAGAAGGTAGTAAACGACTGTTTGTCACGTTTTGTTCCCCAAAGAGAAAAGAGAACTGCAAAAGCTAACCCATGGATTACCAGAAGCATCATTCACCTAAAACGACGACTATGTCGCGCCCGTCAGAAAATACCAAGAAACTCGTCTGTTATTGCTCACATTAGTGCTCAGGTACGAAGAGAAGTCAAGAAATCTAAAAGTAATTTTCTAACTAATATATTGTCTGAATACATATCCAACTCTCCCCAGAAATTTTGGCGGTACCTGTCGAGTTCGCAGTCTGAAATAACTGGGCTTTCTATAGACGGGACCTCCTATAGCGAACCGATTCAGATTGCCGAAGCATTCAATCATTACTTCAGTACCGTTTTTTCTCCAAGTATTGATTATTCAAAAAAAGGCTGTACGTTCGATGATACTAGTTCCAATCTTCTTACCGTATCTAAAGAGGGCGTAATGGCTTTACTGCTTGAATTGGATCATAAAAAATCACCTGGTCCGGATATGATTCCCAACGAATTTTTGAGGCGCTACTCTGATTGGGTTTCTAGTTTCTTAGTTAAAATTTTTAATTTATCTTTGTGTACTGCCGCTGTTCTGATTGATTGGTTATTAGCAAGAGTTGTGCCCATTTTCAAAGCTGGTGACCGCCTTAATGTTTGTAATTACCGTCCAATTTCTATCACATGCACGGCATGCAAAGTAATAGAACATATAATTTCAAAATATATATTTCAATATATAGAAAACAATAATCTGTTTTATAATAAGCAACACGGTTTTAGAAAAGGCCTTTCAACCGTCACTCAGCTTTTTGAATCTGTTCATGCTTTCGCTACAGCGATAAACTCAAAAGAACAAGTCGATGTCATAGCAATTGATTTCTCTAAGGCCTTTGATAGAGTATGTCATCAGAAACTTATTCAAAAAATGTTAATACTTGGTATTGATCCCGCAATTGTAAGATGGGTTGAAGCGTACTTGCGCAATAGGTTGCAGTTTGTTGAAATAAGTGGCGCACGTTCTTCTCTTTTACGCGTATCCTCAGGTGTGCCACAAGGCTCCGTGTTGGGACCTCTACTCTTTTCAATTTATGTGAATGATATTGCAACGGTTGTGCCTCCTTTTGTTGATGTAAGGTTATATGCAGATGCTTGTCTCTTGTTTTGTCATGTGAAAAGTGTTTCTGATCAAATGCTCCTCAATGATGCTCTTCGATGTATTGACAACTGGTGTGAAAAATGGGACATGAAAATTAATTTTGATAAAACTGTGTGCATGACAATTTCAAATAAAAAAACCCCCCTTAACTATAAATACACAATAAACAATAGAGAAATTAAGAGTTCTAATGAGCTTAAATACTTAGGTGTTACTATATCCAGCAGTTTAAAGTGGGACAAGCATATTGACAATATTACAGGACTGGCGAAGCGAAAGCTGGGTTTTCTGAGAAGGAAACTCCGTAATGCACCGCCCTCTGTTAAATTGTTGGCGTATAAGACTATTGTTAGACCAACGCTAGAGTACGCAGCTATCATCTGGGATCCGCATACTAAAACTGAAATTAACAAACTTGCACGAGTACAAAGATTGGCCGCGAGGTTTATTTATTCAAATTACATGAGAACACAGTCTGTATCACTTTTGCTTGCTAGGGCTGACCTTCAATCGTTAGCTACACGTAGAAAAATAGCTCGCTTAAAATTTATTTATGACCTGTATTATAAAAACTACAAGCTGGATCCCAGTGTATACCTGCGCCCCCCAGGACGAGTATCGGCTCGTACCAATCACTCATTTTCTGTCCAAGCTTATGTACCGCGGGTGGATCTATTGAAGTTTTCGTTTCTGGTGCGATCTATTGTTGACTGGAATGCACTTCCTCCCGAGGTACTTACAGGATGTAGATCCTCACAGGATTTTCAACGACGGCTGGACTTGTTTTTTGCCTAACATTGTTTGTGTATTGTTAACCTGTTCACCTCCCACCCCTGCTACAGCCCGCAAGGGCTAGCAGTATTGTAAATAAATAAAATAAATAAATTCTCAGTCCTCTTGCAGTTAATACTACAAAGACTGTTTATCCCTTTGCTGTTACTCCCCAAAAGGACGAATAGTTGTAGCAAATCAGTTGATCTCCAAAAGGACCAACCTCCCTACCTTTTTTAGTCCTTTTTTTTTCTTAGAGTGTACATGTGAGAGATGAGAGCCATCATGCGCTCATCGCGCCATCTTGCTGATAATGCTGAAAACACGATACTCCCCCCCCCCCCTGAGATGCCCGCCAGCAGTGAAAAAGTGTAGGTGTAAATAGCTTGCTGTTTGAATGGCCTAGGAGGTACCCCTTGTTGGCATAGTAATAAAGAAAAAAAAACCTTTGTTGGCATAGTGGTGAACGCCTCGCTTTCACAACGCGGAGGTCCCACGTTCGATTCCGAGCACCGAAGTCTTTTTTCAGGATTTTTTTTCCTATTTGCGTTTTCATATATATAGATACGTACACATATACAGTGCATGATATTGACGCCCACGATGAGACGTGGTCGTTAAAATTCAGCTGAGAGTTTCCATAAAATTGCTTTCGCAATAAAATAAAATATTCAAGTGCAAAATAGCGAACATACGTGATAAAAAGTGTGTAGAGAAGCAGAAAAAAACTAACACATAATGATTTGATTGATTGATTGATTGATTTATATGTGGGGTTTAACGTCCCAAAACCACCATATGATTATGAGGGACGCCGTAGTGGAGGGCTCCGGAAATTTCGACCACCTGGAGTTCTTTAACGTGCACCCAAATCTGATCACACGGGCCTACAACATCTCCACATAATGCAATAACAATCACTCAGTATATTATCAAGCATTACGACTGGAAAGGATAAAGAAAAAAGATTTAGTTATACACAATATAGATAAACACGAGATGGGGACTATAAGTTATACAACATATCACGTAGAGTGCGCAGAGTAGCAAAAAATACAATATTATAATCTATATAATATTAAGCACAGTGAATGTGATCGAATATAGTAAGTGCGAACGCAAGCTTTTTTAAACATTTCAAGGGATATATTTTTGCTTTCCAAAGGTAAAGAATTTCACAACGACACAGACAAAACGTTTATGGTACATTTGCCCTAATTATTCCTGGGTCTGGGTTAACTACAGTTACTAGCCTTTGCAAAACGAGCAAATGACACCTGGAAAAACTGAATTGAGATCACTAAAAGAATTGGAAGTTTTCCATTCACATATTTGTAGATAAGAATGCCAAGAAAAAAAATTGGCCTGCTTTTGAGCTGATAAAATTCTTTGTGAACAGGGTAAGGCTGACGCATTCGACATGAAGTTACTGAGTGTGATTATTTTGGATGCTTGGTTTTCCAAATGTTGAATGGGTGATAAATGAGTCACATACGTATTTCCTCATGAAAGAAAAATGCAATAGATTACGTTGTTGCGAAACAAAGCGTCGAAAAACGACAACAATATTTCAAAACGAAAAAAAGGGCGAACTTTTGGCCCGATTAGAATGACAACTTAGTCAAGCGGCCTGTCACTTTTTTCCCGCTCCTTCCACCAACTCTGTATTAGTGGAGATTTCAAGACATAATAATTGGTAATTAAAATATATGTGGCTTTCAGCGTTAGCTGTAAAACGCGCGAAATAAATTGTGTATGCTCATAAAGTTCCACCCCAAGACACATTGTACTCAACGTATAGAGGAGTTTGGTACCGCTAACGTAGACAGAGAGCTTCTTCGGTATAATTCGGGTAGGTGACAAAGGTGCCACAAAGATTGAATGTTTGGCATTTATTTTAATTTTGTTCCTATTAAACATATTACCGATATATTTCAGGTCGCTGTTTAGATCAACATCATGTCAACGTCTTTATATGCAGCTATTATAGGAGTAGTGGCCGCATAGTGAATGCAGGACGAATCAGCTAGAGAAGAAGAAAGATCGTTGATGTAAATTATAAATAAAAAGGGGCCTGAAAATGAGCCCTGCACAACACCGATGTTGATGATGTTAGGGTTGGAAAAGGTAACACACGCATATACCAAATGTTCTCTATCACGCAGATAACTATGAATTAGTTCTCGATAGGACGCCAGATCTGTCCATTTACTATACTTTATAGAACAAAAGATTGCGGCGATGGCGTAGTGGTTAGAGCATCCGCCTGGCATGCAAGAGGTCAAGAGGTCCGTGGTTCGAATCCCGGTGCCCCGCAGTTCCCAGCCGGATTTAAAAAAAAAAATCCGCGTGTTGATGGAACTGCAATAAGAGGCCTGGGGTGCGGCCTCACCGGTAACCACCGCCGGGAACACACTCCCTCACCAGAAAAGATTGGCCACCCTGCTGCAGTATCTAGCCACTACCTCCCACATGCATACGTCAAAAAACTCATGGACCTCAGTCCCCAGCAGCTGCGAAGCAACTGACCACGGCGGCGGTCAGATCTGCAACGCAGCAGAGGGTGCTAAGAATCTCTGGATCCGGACAGGCCGCCATTGGAACCTGAACTTGGCAACGTTTAACGCTAGAACCTTATCTAGTGAGGGAAGTCGAGCTGTACTATTCGATGAGCTAGAGGGCGTTAAATGGGATATAACAGGGCTCAGTGAGGCCTATTATATTATTAGTGAGGGCCAATCAATGATCTAGCACTGAGAGGGAAAGTACAAGAATTCAGAGTGTCGCTGCAGAACAGATACTCGGCTTTTAGTGAGGAAACCAATCTTAGCGTAGATACAATGAATGATAATCTGAGGAGTATCATTACGGAGTGTGTAGTGGAAGTTGGAGGCAGGGTAGTTAGACAGAACACTGGCAAGCTTTCCCAGGAAACGAAGAACCTAATTAAGAAGCGTCAAATCATGAAAATGTTAAGTACAACAGACAAAATAGAACTGGCAGAGCTTTCGAAGTTGATTAATAGACGAAAAGTATGCGATGTAAGAAGGTATAACATGGAGAGAATTGAACACGCTCTGAAAAACGGAGGAAGCGTCAATGCAGTGAAGAGGAAACTTGGGATAGGCAAAAGTCGGATGTATGCACTAAGGGACAAAGAAGGCAAAATAACTACCAATATGGATAGGATAGTTAAAAAAGCGGAGGAGTTTAACAGAGATCTGTACAGTAGCCGAGACAACCACGACCTTAATACTATAAGAACTAGCAGTAACCCAGATGACACCCCACCAGTAATGATAGAAGAAGTCAGAAAAGCTTTGGAGAGCATGCAAAAAGGCAAAGCTGCTGGTGATGATCAGGTAACATCAGATCTGCTGAAAGATGGAGGACAAATTGTGTTAGAAAAACTAGCCACCCTGTTTACGAGGTGTCTCCTGACGGGAAGAGTACCAGAATCTTGGAAGAACGCTAACATCGTCTTAACACATAAGAAAGGAGATGACAAGGACTTGAAGAATTAAAGGCCGATCAGCTTGTTCTCTGTAGTATACAAGCTATTTACAAAGGTAATTGTTAACAGAGTAAAGAAAACATTAGAATTCAATCAACCGAAGGAACAAGCAGGATTTAGAACAGGCTACTCAACAATTGACCACATTCATACTATCAATCAGGTAATAGAGAAGTGCTCAGAGTATAACCAACCACTATGCATAGCCTTCACAGATTACGAGAAGGCGTTTGATTCAGTAGAAATATCAGCCGTCATGCAGACACTGCGGAATCAGGGCGTATATGAAGTATATATAAACATTCTGGAAGAAACCTACAGGAGATCAACTGCTACCTTAGTGCTTCATAAAGAAAGCAACAGAATACCAATGAAGAAGGGTGTAAGGCAGGGGGACACAATCTACCCAATGCTATTTACCGCGTGCTTACAGAAGGTTTTCAGAAGCCTAGAATGGAAACACTTAGGGATAAGAGTTAATGAAAAATACCTTAGTAACCTGCGCTTCGCCGATGACATTGCATTGCTGAGTAACTCAGGGGCGAATTGCAACTCATGATTACGGAGTTAGACAAGGAGAGCAGAATGGTGGGTCTTAAAATTATTCTGCAGAAAACGAAAGTAATGTACAACAACCTCAGAAAGGAGCAGCGCTTCGAGATAGGTAATAGTGCACTTGAAGTTGTAAAAGAATATGTCTACTTAGGGCAGGTAATAGCCGCACAGCCGAACCACGAGATTGAAGGAACTAGAAGAATAAGAATGGGGTGGAGCACATTCGGCAAGCACTCTCAAATTATGACAGGTAGATTGCCACTATCCCTCAAGAGGAAGGTATATAACAGCTGTATCTTGCCGGTACTTAGCTACGGAGCAGAAACCTGGAGACTTACAAAGAGGGTTCAGCTTAAATTGAGGACGACGCAGCGAGCAATGGAAAGAAAAGTGGTTGGTGTCACCTTAAGAGACAAGAAGAGAGCAGAGTGGATTAGGGGTCAAACGGGGGTTAAGGATATCATAGTTGAAATAAAGAAGAGGAAATGGACATGGGCCGGGCATGTAGCGCGTAGACAGGATAACCGCTGGTCACTAAGGGTAACTAACTGAATTCCCAGAGAAGGGAAGTGGGTTAGGGGGAGACAGAAGGTTAAGTGGGCAGATGAGATTAAGAAGTTTGCGGGTATAAATTGGCAGCAGCAAGCACAGGACCGGGTTAACTGGCGGAACATGGGAGAGGCCGTTGTCCTGCAGTGGACGCAGCGAGGCTGATGATGATGATGATAATGATGATGATAGAACAAAATAACGTGGGAAAGAGAATTTATTGCTTTCGAAAAGTCAAGAAAAACACCTCTAACAACACAACTGTCAATAGCAGACTTATTTTCGTCAGTTAGAGATATAATGACAAGTAATTCGAGTAAGTGCACCTGACATCAAACCGCTTATTTGAAATAATATGATACTTCTCTAAATAACACCCTTAACGTCCTAAAAAAAGCTTTTTAATGACTTTACTGAAAAATGAGATGCTATAGGGAAGTAATTCGAGAAAAAATGTTTGTCGCCCTTTTTAAATACAGGAATATTTTTTCCAGGGCTTTCGAAAAAAACTCAGTTTAAAGGTCAAGATTCATTTCCCGCTGCGGTGGTCTAGTGGCTAAAGTACTCAGCTGCTGACTAGGAGGTCGCAGGATCGAATCCCGACTTCGGCGGCTGCATTTTTGATGGAAGCGAAAATTCTGTAGGCCCGTGTGCTGAGATTCGCGTGCAAACTAAAGAATCCCAAGTGGTCGAAATTTACGACGTCTCCTATAATCATATTGTGGTTTTAGGACGTTAAACCCCACATATCGACCCACCGCGGTAGTCTAGTGGCTGAGGTACTGGGCTACTGACCCACAGGTCGCTGGATTGAATCGTGGCTGCGGCGGCTGCATTCTGATGGAGGCGGAAATGTTGTAGGCCTGTGTGCTCAGATTTGGGTGCACGTTAAAGAACCCCAGGTGGTCAAAACTTCTGGAGCACTCAACTACGGTGTCTCTCATAATCATATGGTAGATTTGGGACGTTAAACTCCACATATTAATCAATACATGATTTATATTGTAACATAATACATCACACAATTAAGTTAGTTATCGGTTTCAAGTCGACAGCGGACAGCTTATCGAGACCAGTGCTTGTTTTTTAATACTATTGATAACGGTTACGGCTCCTGGCACGTTGATAATAATCACGTGCGCAGTTATTATAAAGTGTTTGCTGATTATTTGTATACATTCTAGGCCTAGAACGCTATTATTCGAATCTTTTCTCCTGTTAACTCGATGTGCAGAAGTTGTATAACCGAGTGCGTTTCTTTTTTTAGAGTGTCTGCAAAAATGTATCTACGCCAGATCTGCATCCTTACGGTTGTACAGACAAGTCTTCAAGAGTGGCCAAGTAGTCATTTCCTCTTTGATACAGCTTTATGTCCTTAATATGTACCCTACTTTGAAATGTTTGTCTAAAAACCCAGGAAAAACTGGAAAAAAAATCGCTGACTGCATGGTGAGCCTACCAGTCAATATTTGCATGTATTGCACAGAGTGCAAACAAAAGTGAACAAAAGTGCCCGTGTTCGTGACTGAACACTTCTGTCGAATCTTCCACCACTGTTTGCGTACGTAAATACCAATCCTGTCTGAAAATCGCTAAGGTTGTGCCCGTGTACAAGGATAGTGATCGTTCTGACCCTTCCAGTTGTAGACCTATACCTGTGTTAGACATAATAAGTACTATCTTCGAATGCAGGAATTTTATTTAAAACGATTATTGTCTCTTTTGAAATATATCATTCAATTATGCAATATGGATCAAGGTCGCACTATTGCGCTTTCACTGCAGTAATATTTTAAAAAATTACCGCAGCATTACATAATAACCTCCTTGTGACAGTAGTTTTTTTTTATTGAAAGAAAGCACTCGGTACGATTGATCATCGTAATGAAGTTAGAACGTCATGGTTTCCGGAACAAAATATTTCACCAATTTTTTAGTTACATGAGCGAACCTCAACAAATGGTCATCATGCGTATAATGTTAGGTCCTCCTTGTTTAATATGTGCCGGGGTCCGTTGTCAGGTCTTAGCTATTTTCACTGTACATAAACAATCTACCAAACATACTAAGATTGTCGGAGATGCTAATATTAAAGCTTATTTATTTATTTCCTATACTGCCAGTCTGATGTTGAGACCATAGAAGATGGGCGTATCGTTTAGACAAATAGAAGTCTCATTACACGGGGTATAAACAAATACAGCACTTTTTCTTTGTGAACATACAACAAAGAGGTTCAATAAACTAAAATACAGTGAAACTTTAATCTAGCATACTAATATACGAATAAAATGTGCAAAAATTCTGCACCAAAGTGAAATATGTCAATAAAAACACATAGAAAATAAAAGTTTGGTTCAGAAAAGTGCAAGTTGAACAAACATCACTACAAAGTTGCTGCATATATTGCAAGTTTAAAAGCATTATAACACAAAAACTATTTAAAAACTGCTGATAACTTCTCCGAATAACTTAGTTTAATGCATGAAAGAACTTTATATGGTAAACTTGTGTGTTTGTGATCATTGGTGGCATTTGTAAATGTCAGTGCAGGCGCCCGGGGAAAAGAAGGAAGAAGACAAAAAGCCGAGCTGGCGACAGGTGGCGACAGGTGGCACAAGCCGACAATGAAGAGAAAAAAGAAAGGTGCGTGGGAAACGCGCAGAAATCCGACCAAGATCTAGCCGAAGGACACACCAGACCAGAGCGCTGTCCTTGGAGGCTTTCGTGCCGTGCTAACAAAGAGCCTGGTGCTCACCTGGTGGTCCTAACCGTGGTTCCAGCTGAGACACGCCGGAACAGGGCACTGTCCGTGGAGCTTTTTCTGTCTTTTCCCGGGGGATCGAGGTCCGGGAGCAGAGGTACCTTTTCGGGCCTACCGATACCGGGTGCGACTTTTGCTACCTCGGCGTGCACGACAGGGACGACAAGTTCCGGATTACCGCCGCCACCTGAGACGGCTGAAAGCCGTCTATGAACGTGAGGCCTGACAGAGGCCTTGTGTCCTGCTGCAACCGCACTCGCCACCTGCGTGCGTGAGCTCGATACGGACAAGGAGCATCGCCATGTATGGACTGTCGCCTCCTCGGGACACTGGTTCAACCAACTGTGAGCTATCGTGTAGCCACGTAGATTAGACAATAGCCGCTCTCACTTTAGGCAGTGTAAGTGTGTACGTTTAAGTGTGTAAGGCAGTTTAAGTTGTCTGTTATAGTCTATCGAGTCTCTTGTTCTTATAAGTGTTGTTCAATATCTACTTCGGCGTCATCTAATATCGTTGATTTCGTTGACCACGCACGGGCAAACGAGCCGAAACAACCCTGTCCTTACAATAATATCTGACGTCCGCGAGACGGGACCAAGCTCTGTCGTACATCTTAAGCCTCACGTCACTTTTTTGTGATGGACGACGATGGACGAGAAGAGAACGCTCGTAGAGATAGGAAAGGAGATTAGACTCATAGAGAGGCGTTGCTAGCATGAGTTTGTGAGCTTCAGCTCCAGAGACTGTGGGTTCAAGAAGGAAGTCAAGCAGCTCTGGGTGTCACCCCGCAGTTCCTGACGAAGAGCGGAGAGCACTGAACGCGCTGCTTGTATGCCGTCTTCTTTCTACGAATAAAAGCTTTTCCTCCCTTTCGGCCCGCCACGTCCGCTCACATATGGTGCAGTCGGGGTCCAAAACTTCCTGCAGCCACTTTGCCGCCAAGTAAGTCGCCGTGCTTTCGACCAAACGCTGTTGAACGCCAAACGAGCCCTAAGCCTAACCGGCCCTGTGTGTCAACGACGATGTTGTTCATCACCTGGCGTGTTACCACCGCCGAAGAACTCGCCGCCGTGAGAGTGCGGTTGGTTAGAAATGCATACCAGTGCAGCAGCCTCTCCACCACCGGCAACAAGGAGGAACTGATCGACCGACTTTTCGTTGATATCGCGAAAGATACCACCACCAGCTCACGACCCCGAACCAAGTGCGTCCGACATTTCAACGCTGCTAGCGTCCACACCGGCGCCTACGGTGTCATTCCCAGCCATGCCCTCCTTCGCGTCCGACCGAACAGAGAACATGCAACGTATGGTGGCCTTTCTTCATGGAGTATGGCCGTGAAGATGACCACGATGGCAAGTCTTATGAAACAAGTGCACGTGACAACGCTGCTGGATCTATCAGATTCGCTGCATACCTTCAACTGAAGTGGTATCCTTACTTTCAAGCACTGGATAGAAGAGCTCGAGCGCATTCAACTCCTTGCATGATGGGAAGACGCGACTCTCTTCGCCATCGCGCAAGGGAAGCTTCGTGGAGTCACAGCAGACTGGCATGCCGCAACAGGGTGTCAGCTTACCACCTGGGCCATCCGGAAAGCTTGACTTCAAGAATAATTCGGCGATGAGTGGCAACAGAAGTTCACAGCCCTCACACAGATAGCCGGAAAGAGCCTACAACCGTGTGCTTTTGCGAAACTCGAATTCGTGTCTCGCTGCCCAGTTTCCATCACTTACAAGGAACGCATCAAAAACCTAGTTCAAGGCATCCGTGATGACCAGATAGCCACAACCATCGCTGTTCAACAACCCCGTATTGTGGACGAATTTCTCAACATCGTAACAGAAGTGGCTATAACGGTCGACCATGCGCGCCTGATCCGATCTCCGCAGTCGACATAGAAATTCGTAAGACAGTCGAGACCGTCCCCGTTTCTGAATGCTACTGCTGGAAATGACAGTACTGTGGACACCCCACAGCACGCTCCCCCATCTACGTTCCAGTATACCACGTGCACGTGTGATGCAACATCCTCGCATCGCCAGCTTACCTGGTGACTAAGAGTCAAGGTATGAAGCAATTTCAGCCAAGTACGGTTCCCCAGCATACAGAAGAGGGTAGGACTTAAGGGACGTTGTTTGTTACAACTGCCAACAGCAGGGTCACCATGCAAGTAAATGTACTGCATCCAAGCGCCCTTCTAACGACAGGCACACCGATAGAGTGTCTTAGAATGAACGTATAGCCACTTTGTTCTGATTAGTCGTGACTTTATGATGAACACATTCTAAATAGTAATATGTTTCGTTCGTATTCAGGACTGGGGACAAGCTGTTTTATTGAAATAACTTTCTTGAATGCGGGGATAATTTTAATTCAAGGACGTATTTTGTGGGGTAAACGCGTGTGTGTGTGATCTTTGGAGGAATTCGGAAATGATTGTGTGGGTGTTCGAGGAAAAGAAGGACCAGGAGAAGAAGCCGAACCAATAAATCATCAATTTTTGACCTGCAGAGGTTTAACACATTACGAAAGACCCTTTTAAAAATATCCTTACGTGGTATTGATATAGACTTATCTGTGACGGTTATTTTGTCTTTTGGAGCTTCCATTTCTGGGATCTCTAATGAGACAGTACTCATGGCCGTCCGGGGCTATATCGGTGAAACTAAGAGGTTGTCTAAGTAATCAATTTATTTGTACTAACGTGTATACAAAGTTATACACGCATAAAAATAAAAATATTGCTCTATTCGAAGAATACATTTGTTTATTTAAATACTTCTATGCATTAAATCAAGCACCACTTTCCTAGGTAATCAGTGATCTTTCTATTATATCTCCGTTATTATAAATATTAGCAATTATTTTTTAAACCACTCGATTCTTGGCCAATACCCCATAGTGGGTATGCGCCACGATCAATAGGTGAACAAGAACAGCGACAGGTGGCACAAGAAAACAAAGAAGAGAAAGAAGAGAGGCGCATGGGGAACGCACAGAGAGCCGATCAAGACGCTGCGAGATGGCCAGCTATGACTGCTAAAGGGTCAGCTAGGACTGCTGCTGGATTCGAGCTTTCGATCGCACGTCCTGTGAGAGGGGATTGGCCACACCTATTACCTTTGGTTCTTTATTTGCGCTAAAATTTCCTTTTGCTGATATTGCAGGAGCCATCAATGCCAGTCTCCGGTCCCGGCCAGGGCTTCCCCTGGTCGGCCAGTCGCCCTGCTGAATCGGTACCACTGGAGTGTTTCCTGAAGAATGGCGTAAGCAGTTTGCCTGTCGCGCTTGTGCCCACTGATGGTGGAGCCATTCGGTTGAGAGAAACGGAGGTATTCCAAGAAGAGATTCACAACATAATCAAGCATTTTTGCACATCTCGGAGGTCAGGCTTTTTGGCAAGACTCGCATACTATGAAGGTCTTCAAATATTCAATGCTTAACGGGCTTAATAGCCACCACGAAATTTGCGTTCATTGCTGTTCGCGCTTTTATCCCCCCTCATCTTGCTTGCGTGAAGGGCTTTGTTCGCGGAGTTCCAACTAACATTAGTCCTGAAGCATTCTTAAAGATGGTCTCTCTGGCTGGCGTGATATCTGTCCACAGATGCACCAGACCTGAAGGTACGTGATACGCGAGTTCCTAATAAAAGCGTCATCGTTACCCTAGCCGGTCTCACATGCCCTTATGAGCTGAATGCGTGGCCTTACCTATTCTGTGCAGAGGAATCGACACCTTACCCACTGCAATGCTGTAACTGCTGGAAATTCGGGCATAGTGCTAATGCTTGCAGGTCTCATTGAGATGTGCGAATTGTGGTCGGGCACATGCCGCATCAAATTGTCAGGTAGACATCTTCAGGTGTTGCCTATGTGATGGAGCGCACACACAGCCGCGGGCAATAGCTGCCCTGCTCGAGAACGTGAAACACACATTATCGATATAGTGGAGAAACGCCGTTGTTCTCGGTCTGAGGCAACATCTTTCATTGAAGAGCGAGAAGTAGGGTATGCTGCTGCTACGTCACGCCAGTGTGGGTTCATTGAAGCGACGGTCGCTTCCGCAGTGTCGGCAGCAATAGATAAGGCCATGCCAATGATTATGGAACGGCTTTTCAACACTTTGCTGAAGGTCTCACCAAGATGCTCGCCGCCAGGTTAAACAGCCTTATTCCTTCCTACGCTGCACAGACTGTCATCGTCCAGGGTGAAGCTGCACACCTCGACAATGAACAAAACAATCGGTGTCAAGAAAATGTTCCCCCGAAACGCTCGTCAGCGCGCAGTCACTGACCTCTGTGGGGCCCAGTGGGTCATTTGGTGACATGAGGCTTGGCAACAACATTAAGAAACGACGCAGTGCTTCATTGTCTCCAACCAGTTTGCCAATGTTGAAACCTAAAAAGGTACTACTGACAGCAACAACGAGCAGGACGCTTTGCGTTCTGCAGCTTAGTCAACTCTATTATGTTCATCACAGTGCCTGTAAAAATTCTCCAGTGGAATTCTCGTTTTGTATCTTCCGCTTACACAGATCTCATTTACCTCATACAGCAAACAAATGTTGATATAATTTTACTTCAATAGTCTTGGCTCCCAGTAAACCAAACATTTATTCTGAATAATTTTCGAACTTTTAGACTGGATCAGCAAGGTAGGATAGGTGTATCATTGGCCCTAATTTCTTCAAAAATGTATCATCATGTTACTGTAATTTTTTAGCATGTTTGTCCGGATTGTGAACTGTTAGAAATAGATTGTTTGTTACCTGGCTCGAACAGAATTACAATGACTATAGCGTACTTTCCAAATGAAGTAAGACGCACACATCACCTAGATTGTGTCATCAACTGTTCTACAAATTCAATTTTATTGGCAGGGAATTTGAACTCGCATCACACTTCTTGGGAATTCAAAAGAGATCGCTGTGGCGAAAAATTTTCGAATTGGTTGCAGGATAATAATTTTCGTTGTCATAGCTCTGGACAAGTTGCCTTTCTGCGCGGGATAAGCTCATCAACAATACACCTTACTTTTTCGTGTGGCCAGTTGATAACTTCATCGTGGGAGACAATTGATAATGGGACGAGTAGTGATCATGCACCGATTACATATGAACTAATGCTACCACTCCTCAGCTCTGGTATCTGTCAACAACGGTTCATTAACTAATAAAGTTATAAAACTGTTTTAAATTCTGCGCTTACGTCATGGAGAGAACGTGTCAGGCAGCAACGAGCTGCTTCAGTAGTAGCGTGTCTAAGCGACTCTGTCCAACCGGCAGAGATTTCAGTTAAGTATGGCGGCACACCGTCAACTTTTGCTTGTGGAATGAAGATTGTACGCTTGCGTATAGGCCACGCAAAGCTGCTTTGAAACGTTTACGCCATAACCATAATCCAAAAATATTGTATTGACTTTATATTTCACGCAGCACTGTTTAAATGTACAGTCACTATAGCTAAAAATAAACACAAATCTGATTCATATTCGCGTTTATCGAAACCTGATAAAAGATCTGCCCTGTTCAAGTTTCTGCATATTCGTACCAGCATATTCGTATTCAGTAGAACTGTCTCCTAAAGAGGCAACCGATTTGTTAGAGGGCATCGCGAAAGGACTTGAAGTGCGTTTCACTTCATCATGCTTGAGGTCTATGTTATTCAAGAGCTCAACCTCAGACTTTCGGGAGGTCACTATGGCGGAACTTGCAGATGTCATACTAAATGTAAATCAAGCGGTTTCTGGTCCGGATCAGATTACAAACGCTATTATTAAATTGATATTCAATTCCCATCCCAATGAGCTTTTGAATATTGTTAACTGCTCCTTACAGCACACATGGATTCCAAGAGCATGGAAAATTGCTAAATTTGTGTTGCTGCGAAAACATCGAAGCCTCGGATATTTTTTGGACAACATACGGCCAAAGTCGCTTACTTCATCATCATCATCATCATTATCATCATCAGCCTGACTACGTCCACTGCAGGACAAAGGCCTCTCCCATGTTCCGCCAGTTAACCCGGTCCTGTGCTTGCTGCTGCCAATTTATACCCGCAAACTTCTTAATCTCATCTGCCCACCTAACCTTCTGTCTCCCCCTAACCCGCTTCCCTTCTCTGGGAATTCAGTTAGTTACCCTTAATGACCAGCGGTTATCCTGTGTACGCGCTACATGCCCGGCCCTTGTCCATTTCTTCTTCTTTATTTCAACTATGATATCCTTAACCCCCGTTTGTCCCCTAATCCACTCCGCTCTCTTCTTGTCTCTTAAGGTTACACCTACCAATTTTCTTTCCATTGCTCGCTGCGTCGTCCTCAATTTAAGCTGAACCCTCTTCGCTTACTTCAAACTTAGTTAAAAGAATTGAAAAATTTTTCATAGCAGGCTCAGTGAATTCATCGCTCGTCAGGGTATCTTTTCGCCCAGAGAAGTAGGATTTAGACAGGGGTGCTCCATATGGTGGGCTCATGTTGATTTGGAAAGCCGAATTCGCCTTGCAAAGGTATCTGGTGAGCTTTCTGCATTAGTTACATTAGATATTGCAAAAGCCTAACATAGTGTGAAACACAGTACATTGATTGCAAGATTAGTGGACTGTGATGTGTCTAAGTACATTCGGGGTTCAGGAGTTTCTTTTTGAGAGACAATTCTTTCGTTGCCACAAGGGAAGTACTTCTGCCTCATTAGGCAAACGAGAGGTCTTCCGCAAGGATCGGTTCTGTCACCTCTTTTATTTAATATCTTATTATCATCGATTTCAGTTCATCAGAATGTTCCTCTTTACGTCTACGCTGATGATATTGCTTTTTTCTTGTCATCTCGAAATATCAATACTTTGTATCAAACCTTACAGTCGTATTTGAGTGAGCTTGATGTATGGCTTGGCGGGCTGGCTTTTTCGCCTAATGTTAGCAAATGTGCTCTGCTTCTACTTCCTCTATATCTTCCAGCATTTATTTCACTGCATTATCGAAATGATATAATTTCATAGGTTACGGCACTAAAATTTTTGGCATTGTTTACATGGACAATTTAAATTGGCAGAATCAAACACCCGTAAACCAGAAAGTGCTTTACGATTGCTACGCCGGTTTTGCAATAAGAATTCAGGGATACGTTACTCATGATATACAAACTTTTGTACGCCCAATTTGGAGTTTGGTTGCATTCTGTTTTCCGGAAGTGCTGAGTACATATTAATCCTCTTATATTGCTAGAAAGGCAAGCTCTGTGGCTGTGTGTCGGGCTACCTAGGTGTGTTGCGAATGACGTGCTCTAGCTGGAAGCTCGAATCATTCCACTTCATGCAAGATTTCGACAGCTTACCGTGCAAACATTTTTAAAACTCTACGATGCGTCACTTTCCTGTTTAAAGACAGTTTTCATCAAATATCCAGTTTCTTTCTTTAAGCGCCCGTGGTGTTGTTATCAAAGACACCAAGTCATTTTTGTCGAGTCTCTGTCATCAAATCTTCACGTTTCCCTCCAGCATTTAACTCAGCAAACCCTATGCTCCATGCCAGTTGACTTAACTTTCGAGGACGTTTTTACAAAAAAAGAACGCCAAGTTACTTCCGAAGCATGTTCTGGAGGGCCTCCTTCAAGACCATCTCAGTCATTTTCCTAATTACGTAGTAATTTCGATGGATGCAACGCAAAATTTTCAGAAGGCTGGAGTAAGTATTTTTTCTCATCAGCCTAATTGATCCTTTGCGCTCCAATTGCCTGACTTTATGCCAATTTATCTCGCGGAATTCCTCGCTAATACATAAGGTCTTCGAAAACTTCTCAGCAATCAAAATTTCTCATGAATTCGAGTTCTGAGCAATCAAAAGCAAATAATTCTCAGCAGCCAAAGGCTATTTAAAGTCCGCAAAGCAGTCTCCTCTTCTCATGATATTTTGGTCTTTCGTACAGCGTAACCTATCAGAACTTCGGTTTCTTTGGGTCCCCGGGAATGGCAGAATCACACTAAATGAAACTGCTCACTTGCTCGCTTCGGCATCTTTAAGTTTGCCGGTAGTACTAGTAGCTCCTCAATTTTCTTTTATTTGCAGCCGAACGATTCAAACGCCTGTTAGTCTTAAAAATCAACGAAACATCGCTCCTACAACCTGAAGAATTTCGGCACTTGCAATTCTCATGGAACACCGCAAAATGCCTTTCCCGTCAATAAGAGGTGACCCTCACAAGCTTTCACTGTAGAATTTCTCAGTTGTATTTATTTCTCCGGAAATCAGGATTTTCATTAACTAACCTATGGGCAGTTTGCAATGAAGCACAAACAATAGATCACTTTCTTCTCATATGCCACCGCTTCTCCTCACTACGCTGTTTAATTCTTGAGAGACCCATTCGTATTGTCACGGGGTCGTGACGTGGCCGAAGACAGGAGACTTCGTGTTAGGATTTAACTGTTTATTTGGGCGAACCTGTGCCCTGTAAACTGAAAGTCCAATTACAGCAGCAGTCTCGCACAGATAGCAGTCTCGGACTGATAGCGGCGAACGGAGCGTCGGCCTTCGATCAACAACTGACAAGCGGCGAAGCGCGTCGGCATTTATACTCTTGCCGTCGAATGTTCTAGCGTTATCGCTGGCGGTGGCGTAGCTTCCAGAACAATCTGTACCGTTCGCACAGTGGGCGAACGGTACAGATCATTTCGATCTTATCGAAATGATCTACTACAGTCCGGAACCTTCTAGAAAACTGCAGGCGCGGTTTGCGCTGAGAATCGTGCGGTGTTTTCGGACGATAACAAAAACTTGGGAAATGGAACGTGGCAGTATGCTAGGATTGGCAGTTAATATATCCACTCTTTTATCGTTTGGAGAAAGTCAGTTGGGTGCGGGCTGCAGTGTTATTCTGTCAGGGCTACGTAAATTCATTGAGGCAACTGGAAGAATACGCTGCTGTTGTTACTGCCAGATATATCCAAGTATTTGTCCACCTTCTTCGTTTTTGCTAATTTGTTGTATATATTCCTGAATATAGAATTCTGAAATTTTCACGTTTTTAAAGAAACACATAATATTGTTTTTATCTAATTTCCCTTCAATTTGTCAAGCGCTGTGTAAAAAAATTCTATTGTAAGGTACAGTGTGGCGAATCCCTCTTGTGAATATGAGCCAAGATCTAGGCGACAAGACACTAGCTAAAGGACACGTCAAACCAAGGCGCTGTCCTTCAAGGCTTTCGTGGCATGCTAACAAAGAGCCTGCTGCTTGCCTGGTGGTCCTAACCATGGCTCCAGCTGGGACACACCGGACCAGGCCGCTGTCCGTGGAGCTTCTTATGTCTATTTCCTGGGGATCGAGGTCCGGGAGCAGAGGTACCTGTCTGCGGCTACCAACGCCGAGTGCGGCTTTTGCTACGTCGGTGTGCGCGACAGGGACGACGGGTTCCGGATTGACATCACGACCTTAGACGGCTGAAAGCCGTCTACGAATGTGGGGCCTGACGGTGGCCTTGTCTCCTGATGCATCCGCACGCGGCACCTGCGTACCTGAGCTCGCTACGCACAAGGGGCGTTGCCATGTATGGGCTGTTGCCTCCTCGGGACGCTGGTTCAACTAACTGTGAGCGATCGTGTAGCCACGTAGATTGGACAATAGCTTCTCAGACTTTAGGCAGTTTAAGTGTGTACTTCTATGCTTGTTTTTGTGATAGTCGATCGAGTCCCTTGTTCTTACAAATGTTGTTAAAGATCTACTCCGGCGTCATCTCATATTGTTCATTTCATTGACTACGCACGCGCAAACGTGACGAACCACCCCTGTCGTTACACTTATGAACTTGGATATGGTGTTAGTTATGAATGAATCTAGGCTATTTCATTCATGGCCAACCCAAGGAAAAAAATAGAACCCAAAGTCATTAAAGCAAAAGAACTTCACAAGTGTGTATGAGTGATAATGGCGGGCAAGGCGTGACTGATGAACTGTGATGTGTCTCGAGGCATGTGGTTTTAGCTGTTTGTGTGTTATCAGACGAAGAAATTTTAGACAAGCTACTTTTGCTCTAACAGCCAAGGTTGAAATTGCTGACTGTGTTAGTAGAAAAGTAGGCGAGTAACTGCTCCGGCATTTCTTATAAATAAATCTACTTGTCTTTCTCTGGATGCCGGCTAATTTACATATATGAGTTTGGGTCTGCCGAAACCATACGACGCTAGCATATTCAAGAACAGGTCTAATAAATGTCGTATAAGCCGAAAGTTTCACGTTGGCTTGTACCAGTCTCAAACACTTTTTTAAAAAAGGAGCTTTTTCAATGCTTTAGAAGTGATATAGTTAATGTGCCATGCCCATTTAAGGCCTGATGATGTTACGCCGAGGTACTTGTGCTGTTCTGCCATAGCTACGAGGTGACCTTGGAGTTTGTATGGAAAGAGTGACGGGCACTTTTTCCATGTTACTATTATGAAGACTGTTTTGTTTGTATTGAGGGTTGTTCGCCATGCGTTACGCCATTCAGTTATTTCTGCTAATGTGTTATTGAGCAGAAGGTGATCTTCTCTATTGCGTATTTAACTATAATATGTTACGAGAAGGAGACAGACTTGGAATAGTAGACACAGATATATTTTCAGCCGGTTAAGTGAGCCACGTCAGCCACACATCTATCTGCTTTGTCCTCTTCATCTCCATGCATTGGCACGGAGCATGACTCCGGTGGTTGAGGCACCATCCCGTTGTTTAAAGGTCGTTATCTGACGCACTCTTGTAGGGCTCGATCCGCGTGACGTGTACGATATCACTGGACCACAGAGAAGATGATCATGAATTGATGGGGCTGATCGTATAGGTTACAGGTGTTACTTGACGCAATACACGGTAACGTACCGTGCAATGCGACAAAGCTTTTTCTTATAGGCCCAGCTGACGATGAGGGGACTAGAGGGCGTACGCCAGCCGCCTTCTATCCACCCCTGAACGTAATTATTCGATCGAAAGCGGGAGTGCTTGGCTCTCGTATGAGCGGTGGCGAAATTTCGGCCTTATCCATACGGACGCCCATTTTCGGTAGTTACCGACCACCACGCGCTCTGCTCGCTGAACTCTCTGAAAGATTCATCAGGCCGCCTTGGTCGCTGGGCTCGGCGCCTGCAAGAGTTTTCCTATTCGGTGGTCTACAAATTTGGCCGCATACACCATGATGCCGATTGCCTCTCCCGGTACCTTGTCAACAATCTTGAGGACACTGACACTCCCACGGAGCACTCTACCTTGTCAGTGTATGACTTCTTTAACATTGGGAAAGACTTCCTTAACATTGAATAAGAACAAAAACGCAATCCAGTGCTGCTTGTCATCATCAGCTATATGGGATCCTTTCCAAAAGACACTTCCACCCGCTACTTTGTCCTTCAAAAAGGTGTGCCATACCACCGCAATTTCCGAATTGACGCGCTTGGCCTTCTCATTGTTGTGCCTAAACATTTGCGGTGCTGTGTTCCAGCTGAACTTCACGACGCTCCCACGGCTGGACACATTGGCGTATCTCGTGCGTATGAGCGCGTACGGCGCCGTTTCTTCTGGCCAGATCTTCCTCGCTAGTTACGCCGATACGTTGCTACGTGTGAGCTATGCCAACATCGTAAAAAACCGCTGCTGCTACCCGCTCGCCATCTTCAACCAATTGACGTACCCGCGGAACCATTTTACTGTGTAGGATTTGACCTGCTTGGTCTTTTTCTCACAAACATTCGCAAACAAGTTGACAGTCGTGAATAAACATTACGCTACACGCTACGCTATTACGCGAGCTCTACCGACATGCTGTGCAGCCTACGTCGCTGACGACTCCTAACGGGACGTTATATTGGTTCACGGTGCTCTGAGACAACTCCTCACAGACCGTGGTCGTACATTTCTATCCCATGTCATTTTGCGTTCTTGTTCTACCCAACATGCACTGACCACCGCTCACCACCCTCAAACAAACGGCCTCACGGAACAATTTAACCGTACTCTCGCAAATACGCTCGCTATGTACGTATAGCCCGACCACCGAGACTGGGACATTGCCTTACCCTACGAAACTTTCACGTATAATTAATCCCGTCACATCACAGCCGGCTTTCCGCCGTCCTGCCTATTGTACCGAAAGAGAAGGACTCCATGCCCATTTAAGGCCTGATGATGTTATGCCGAGGTACTTGTGCTGTTCTGCCATAGCTACGAGGTGACCTTGGAGTTTGTATGGAAAGAGTGACGGGCACTTTTCCCATGTTACTATTATGAAGACTGTTTTGTTTGTATTGAGGGTTGTTCGCCATGCGTTACGCCATTCAGTTATTTTTGCTAATGTGTTATTGAGCAGAAGGTGATCTTCTGTTCAATAACACATTAGCAAAAATAAATCTTTGTCTACTCGTTCCTGAGTAGACAAAGATTTATTTTCAGCCGGTTAAGCGAGCAGCGACCGCCACACAGATTAGCTTGCGCCAGTCTATCTGCTTTGTCCTTTTCATATCCATACACTGGCACGTAGCAATATTATCCTGTCGTCCACGAAGAGTTTATTTTTGGAATTAATGTTATTTGCTATTTCATTGATAAAAATCAAGAATTACATCGGGCCGGTTACAGAGCTCTGTTGGAAGCCCGAAGTCACAGGCACAGGAGCAGATGACATGTTTTTGACAATGAGAAACTGAAATCGATTGGACAAGATTCTTTTTTATCCATGTAGTGATATGTCCATTGCCATTGACAGAACTATTTCAGCAATTAGTTTGGTATGACACACACAGTCAAACGCTTTAGTGAACTCTAACAAAAGTAGCACTGTTTGGTTCTGGCTCTTAATACCTAACGCGATCTCGTGAAAGAATTCTGTTAGCTGTGTGACTGTCGATTGACCTCTTCTGAAACCAAGCTGGACATCTACCAGAACGTTTTTCTTCAAAATATCTGGCTCAATGCTTAAGTACAACAAGTTCCAAAATTTTACAAGATGTGCTGGTAAGATCGGTCTGTAGTTGGCTGGTACTATAGTGTCTCCTGACCTATGAATGGGTACAATTTTCGCAATCTTCCAATCTTGAGGTAGATCTTACGTCGAAAGTGACTTGCTGAAAACAAGACCAAGATATTTGTTGTTGCATTCTGCATATCTTTGTTAAAACTTATTTGGGATACCATCTGTACTATTCGCTTTGTTGACATATAAAGAAAGTAGCTGATTGAATACTGCGGAGTCGCTTATAGTTATTGATTCAATGGAAGGAAATTATGTAGGTGGCAAATATGGAAGTCTACCGTTATCCTTAGTGAAGAGTGAATGAAAGTGCTGGTTAGATTGATCGGCAAGTGCCAATTTTTTCTCTGGTGCGCAATGTGGTTTCGCCGCGGAGTGTCTGCAAAAAAACGTTCCAAAACCCATTAAGGTTGTTATTGATAAAGTCAGGCAAGGTTTCATTGAAGTATTTGTGCTTGGCTGACCTAGTTTTTAACTTGAGATCATCGATGACACGCCGCAGTTCAGTTGTTTTTTGTGCACTTGTGCATTTGGTGTTTATGCCTTGTCTCAAGCGTTTTATTCTGCGCTTGACATGAATAATATCACGCGTAATCCAACGGTTGTTTTTCACCTCTTTTTACTTTTTATCAGAATATATTAGCCCATGCAGTGCGAGATTATGCGCTCAAGTACAAGCCAGAGCTCATTGACGTGAACAGCACTGGTGTTGTGTAGTTGCATGCACAGTAAGCACATGAAAAAAAAACATTGATTAGTTGATTGCTGGCATTTGTCTGCTCAATAGAATGAGAGAGGTCAATATATAATTTTCAGCACCTACTACACTGTAATGTCTAAAGTTGGGTGAATTGGTTATGATAGTTCATGATTAATTTTGAAGCAGCCCACAACGACAAGCACTGCCTTACTTCATATGTAATCATGGACTACACTGTAACAAGCATGTATGAGAACAGGGCACTTGGTTAGTAGTTTTAACACAAAACCGTATGAAAGCTTGTTTCGTGAAATTTCGGGGTTGCCATCGGGGTTTGCGCCAATGTCACAGGCTTCAAGCAAAAAATTATAGTCTTCTCCGAGAATAAAAAATTGAGAAAGGTTATGATAACATGAAGAATAAAATATTCAGTTTCAGTGATAATCAAACCAAGGCCGCCTTTGTGGCAAACAGGCAATCTATAACGAAGCCACAGAATGGCACGGTGTGAAAAACTTCATTTAGGGATTCGGAGAAGTATCATCCCTAGGTGACACCGCGCGCCGCTCCCACGTGGGAACAGCTAGACCTAGCATAACCGACGCATTGCAGGCTCTCTGGACAACCCAAAGTTGTTGCTGATATTATAATCTCTTGACGACCCAACTCCATTTCTGCTCTGGGAGGTCTTTATCCCCACGTAACGAGGGCGGAAGAGTTTCTTGAATGAGTGTGATGTGGCGTGTAAGATGCGTCATATCACACTCGGCTTCACAACTGATGCTGATGCTGATGACCTCAGATGAATGGCGCTCACTCACAAAGGGGGATGGGCCAGGAACCGGGCGGCCGGATACTCAAATGAAACTAAAATGAAATTAAAGCCAATCTGAAAAATTAGTTTACAGATAATACTACCAATAAACAAAAATATTTGCTGAGCAAGCGGTCAAACCATCTCTTGTTTTGGACAGACATATCTACGAATTATAAACTAAAGATCTGAAAAGGTTAGGGTTCACTAGCACGGTAATCTTTTAGTTGCGTTGATGTAATCGAACACAGTGAAGCATATAATCCTGTGGCAGTAACCAAATGAAGTGCCGCCAAGTGATAAAAGTACTGGTAGATTTACTTGTATGCCTAGCTTTTGTAATGGTGCTACTAAAAATCTTTTTCTCTGATAAGAGTAACGATGACAGAATAAAAAAAATATTCAATTGTTTCAATTTTGTTGCAAAAAATGCACAGCGGTGACGCCTTGAGTCGAGCTTCGTTAAGGTAATAATTTGGTTGTGGAACTGAACAGCACATTCTGGTATAGGTTACCTTTATCTGGCGAGATACACACCAATGTTTTTTCCAGCAATACCTCAAATTCTCGAAATCCCTAAATTTATCTAAATTACCTATTCCTTATTGCAGACAAGCATTGCGGGACATTAGCGCTGTCACGTGAGTCGTATCTTGCAAAACTGGGATGGTGGGCCAACTCAGGAATACTGCTGCTAAAGAGTCCGCCATTTCGTTCAAATATAATCCGCGTTGGCCCGGTACCCATAGCAAATGCAGTTTGTTTGCGTTTTTCGGTACTAAATGCCGAAACGTATTCATCTGCAGCTCTACATTTGCTGCCGCAGAAAGTGCATTACATACCCATAACGAATCTGTAATGATAACTGCTAATGATTCGCCTGACGTGAAATTGTGTAGGGCAAGAACAATAGCCAATAATTCTGCAATGATACAGGGGTATAATCTGGGAGTCGAATTGAAAAGGACCCGTTCAAAGAAAGAGAGAAAATGTCAACCTCAGCCTTTTCTTTTGCCACAGATGCATCAGTCACAATGATATTGCTTATCTCTAGGTGAGCTAGATAATCTGCTAACAGGTCATTTAAGTACCTATGTGCCAATTGTTTCGCGTTTTGAGGAAATATATCATCAAATCGTATGCTAAGCATTGACTTTAGGTTGTGTATTGGACCAATATGTTTAATTTTTACATTCAGTTGCTGTAGTAGTGCTTGTGCTAATAATATTTGGAGAATGTGTAGTCGCGACCAATGTGTTTCGAAAAATAAAGCTGGTTCTTGAATGAAAACGTATGAATGAAAACGTTCTTGAATGAAAACGGAGAGCATTTGGAGTGAACTGTATATTTTTAATAATGCTTGCAAAGTAAGAATTTTCAACCTATTGAATTGAATTGAATTGAATTGAATCTTTATTTTCATGTCTGGTACAACATGAAGGATGGCGGGAGTAAAAGCTGCACTAAAACAGCTTCACTAGCTCCCGCTACCTAAAAATAAATGGGTCACAAGCAGTGGCATACAAATGAGAACAAAAGCATAATGTACAGAAATTCCCATGCTATTGGGAATAAAATAATTACATAATCTGAACGTAAACAGGATACAACAGTTCCTACGAATAGAAGAACAAAACATCAGTAGCTTGAAGAGGCTGTGTATACATGTGTTGAAAAATACATAAGAGGTCAAACGGATACAAAAGGGTAGATTTCATCATAATACAATTTATAAGAACAGAGATGCAATATTTTTTGTGGTCATGGTTTCTATATTTACATCATTGCTGCTTAAATAATTCAACATTCTGGGAATAACACTGCGTACCATTTGGTCACCATACTTTGTGCGTGATCGTGGTATTAACCAGAGGTTATGCTTACGGGTATCATATTTATTTTCCGAAGGTTGCAGGTTGGCTAAGTCAGATAGTACAGTTTTTTGCTTCAGCTCTTTTTTTATAGTCCTACAAATGTTGTAACTGTAAAGATTTTGAAAACTGATTAGTTTATATTTTTGTTGCATGTACATAACTGATTGATATGGTTCTTTCTTAGCAATAATTTTCAGAAATCTAGTTTGAAGTCTAGTAAGCTTCTCAATAGTTGTTTGTGTTGTGTCACCCCATACTATAAAGCAATAGTTTACATAGGACATAAATAAGGAATGATAAATAATAAGTATTGTTTTTAATGGAAGTAGATAATTGTTGCGATAAATTATACCAAGTACACGTGCCGTTTTTGTTGCCACCTGCTCTACTTGTGCATCCCATAGCATGTTGTTTGAAAATACGATACCTAATGTTTTGACATTGTCAACTATTTCAATCAGACTGTTATTAAGATAGAGCGGAGAACTTACTTGTACCTGCTTGCCTTTTGCTCGAAATATAACCGCTTTGGTTTTTTCCGCATTTATTAATAGTCCATTGGAACATGCCCACTTATATATCTTCTCTAATATATTATTTCCTTTTTGAATCAACTGGTCAGTATCGTTATGTGCAAAAAATACGCTTGTATCGTCCGCATAAATAACGAATTTTGCTGAAGGGTCTATGTTTACAATATCATTTATATACAAATTAAACAGGAATGGACCTAAAATACTGCCCTGAGGCACTCCAAGAGAATTTGGTTTAGTCACCGAAGAAAAATTGTTTATGCACACGTATTGTTTCCTTTCGCTTAGATATGAGTCGAGCAAGTCTAAAGCAACACCTCGTACACCGTATAACTCCAGCTTACGTAAAAGTAATAGTCTATTCAGAGAGTCGAAGGCCTTACTGAAATCGATAAAGACACCGAGTACTAGTTGTTTACATTCTATGCTATTTAGAATGAACTCTTTCTGATCAAGGAGGGCAAGCTCAGTCGATCTATGTTTCCTGAAACCGTATTGTGCGTCACATAACATATTATGTTTGTTAATGAATTCTGCCAGCTGGGAGTGAAGAATTTTTTCTATTATTTTAGAGAATACTGGCAAAATTGAGATGGGTCTATAGTTTGCTAAATTATTCTTATCTCCCTTTTTGTACAAGATGCACACTTTAGCAGTTTGAAGTATTGCAGGAAAAATTCCTTTTCCCAAACAAAGGTTAATGATTTCAGAAAATGGTTGGGCAATTATTTCGGCGGTGTGTTTAATTGGTTTGATTTGAAAATCAAAACAATCACAGCAGTTACTATTTCTAAGCCGCATGATTGTTTTATATACCTCACTTTCACATGTAGGTCGTTTCACATGTGTGGTGTAGCGGAAAAGGTAGGGGAGCTTCCATATACAACACGTTATTTGCAACAAACTTTGGTAGACCCAGAGACAAACGTAACGCTTCTCTTTCCAGCAGTATTGGGTCTCATTTTATAAGCTGCACTGCCAGAAAATAACACATATCCCAATTACAATAAAGGCCGCACATAAAGTTTAAATATCAATATTAGCACATCTCTTCTTAAACCCGCATTACGGTTTGCGAGCTTCCGTAGCCACCCCATGGACCGTGTTACTTTGGAGTTATGCAACGAATGGATATTCAAAGGCCC
Source organism: Rhipicephalus microplus (assembly GCF_043290135.1). NCBI lineage: Eukaryota > Metazoa > Arthropoda > Arachnida > Ixodida > Ixodidae > Rhipicephalus > Rhipicephalus microplus. The sequence continues at coordinate 17,922,796 of NC_134701.1, read as the reverse complement.
ACCCACTACAGCGCACTCAGACGTAATTAACTATCATAGGCCGCAAAAGCACCAACAAAGCATGTCACGGGATCGCATCGCGGCCATGGCGGTTGCATTTTATATGGAGGTGAGAATGCTGGAGACCCGTGTAGTTGGGTGCACATTAGAAAACTCTGAGGTGGAGGCTCCGGGAGCCCTCCAGTTCAGTGTCACTATATTGAAATCCTGGTTTTGAGACGTTCAACTTGTAGACGTATTTAACAAGGGGAGCAGCTGCGTGTTCGTTTACGAGATACTTCATTAAATTGAAAAATACGGAAAAAGATGGCGTGATGAGCACTTAATAACTGCACTTGAGGTATCCATTCAAGGGATCGTATTCACAAACCCTCCTAGACTGGACTGGGATGCCAAAAGGACTTGTTTTTGGGCTAGTTGGTGCTTACTTGGTGCAGAAGACTGAGGTGCAAAAAACATAACGTGAAGCAGGAACAGCAGGTGAAAAGACAGAACAGCGCTGTTCTGTATTCTCTCCTGCCCTTCCTGCTTCACGTTATGTTTTTTGTGCTTCAGTTTTCTCCGTCAACTGGGATGCTTGAGGACTCTTTCGCGTTGGCGAAATCGCCCTCGACTCAAAACGTTTCCCGAATGGAAAAAAAATCCTCAGTGTACTCCTCGAGAATCTCGAGGAAGCCCAGAAGCTCTTTTTAGCGCTCAGATTAGCCCAGAAGCTAATCTGAGCGCTACTCAGATTAGCTTGCTCATAAACATGAGAAGACGTATCATCATCATTAAGCTCCTTTTAGGAATTCGTTCTTCGAGTTCCCCATGTTTCTGATGAACCAATAAATGAGGCTGAAACAGGAAATATTGTGTCTATAAGGATTTTTAGGCGATCGTCTGGATCTTTTGGAAAGGTATAGAAACGTAAAGTTCAAGAGGTTGTTGGTTCCGCTGGTTTGCATGGTGGTACCTTTTTATAAAAACAACAAGTCTAATTTATTCGTATCGAATGAGAGAGATTACAAGAAGTGTAGTGAGGTTAACTAGGCTAAGTCCACTTTGCGACGCTACACGTGGCCAAAAGGTAATCAAGAAGTAAACGAGACAGAGAGAACATAAACATTGCACACCACACACACAGTGCAAGGTTTCACAGGTGGTAGTTCAGTGATGTTGTCTTCAAGAATTTTAGAAGGGCTCTTGTGGCTTTCTGGAGTGATGTAGTTGAAGATAGAAAGGTATTCCCCTTAGTAAAGGGACGATAATCCAGTTTACATGTGCAAGTTTCATATAGCACTGCATAAGAATATATGTCTAGCTGATCTGATGCATCAAAAGTTTCTTTACACGTTGTAATTACTCACTTACGTGTCCCGTGGCGGTTCTTTTCTTGTAACTATATTTTTTAGCGAACCCTGCGAGCTACGTTTCTGCTCGTGGCATAATGTGTGGTAGTTAGTCACAGTCAGGAAAATTTTCTCCGTGCATTGTTCTTTGCTTCCACATAACTGCCTTTTGTGCAATGGTCTTCAATAACTCCCGCGTAATTTAGCACTAGTCACCTTAGGAAAGATCCCGCTCTTTCTCTTAGCAAACTGAGCCCGCTAGACGCTCGTGTGGTTATCGATGCTTTTTCACTTTCTTTCATCGCAGAAATGAACCTAAACAAAATATATAGGCAATGAATGCCTGGCAATATAAGCAACGCAATGCTTAATCACGTGCGCTGCGCACCGACGAGCCGTCTGCTGGGTGGTCTGCTATACACGAGGGCCTTTGCACAGCGTCGAGCTCACAAGAAAGTGGCTTGTTAATAGAAACTTTTTGCTTGCAATAACCACGTCCCGTCTATTGAGACTGTGCTCTCTCTCTCTTTTTTTTCTTGCAACTTAGAGAAAAACTGGAAGTGCGCTGCAACTCGTTAATAAAAAAAACTCTCGCAGAAGAATGGGGTCGTCTTTGACATTTTTGTCTTTCGCTACACTTTATTTGTCAGCGAAGCATTTGTTCCATCAGCGCAAGGTAAGACTCAGTTATTGTTGTCTTCTCATAGACACCTGTCTGCCGCCTGACGGTGAAATATTCCAGTGCGAGAATTAGGAACAAGAGCTCCGTGCGTATGTTCCTCGTCCAATTAGTCGTCTTGGGCGAGCTGTTACTGATCACATTGCCTACGCAGAGAAAGAGAAAAACGTTTATTCATGAAAGCCTAAAGTATTGCCCTCGTTAGGTGAATATACGCAAGCTGCACGCACGCGTGCTGTCATCTTCGATGCCCGTAGAGAAGTAATTTGGAACCACGCTACCACTCGCTAACATACTATAGGTTCTTATGTTGCCAGGCACATCAATGTCTGTAGCTCTGTTGCCTCCATACAGTTGCTTAAAATTATTTAGGGGGGACCCTAGAGCTGCGATCGTTCAGCTACTATAGGAATGACGGGTACTACATAAATTCGCCAAGTCTTCGTGCCTACAGGCTTGGAACGCACTTGAGTCTTTGTTGTTTCATCCCGTGTTTTGTTTTTCGTTCGGATAAAAGAACTGATCCTTGTGAACTTCCTGAGCCGATTTGATTTTGGAATCCCAAAGAGGTCACGGAGACGAAAGAGGAAATATTAGTCGAATTTGTGTGCTACCCAGTATTCCAACGTTGGCTCAAACACCGTGCGTTGGAGCTCGTATAGCGCCAGACTCTGCGCTAGTGTATGTATGAAACACTACGGTCACGACACACTTAATAAACCTTTCTCCTTATACCACCAACTCAAAGAACAAAAAAAGAAATTACTTTCTCGAAAATGAAAAATAAAGCAAAGAGTTCTTGTTTTGATGCACAGGGTATCTTTCATATGGTATATTTTGCACAGTCTCCTCCGCGTGCGTCCATAAAATGCGTTGAAGTGGCGGACGCCTCCGTGAAGGGCTCCTTGTCAGGTGAGGGACATTCTTGAAGCCCCGCCGTGGTGGTCTAGTGGCTAAGGTACTCGGCTGCGGAACCGCAGGTCGCGGGATCGAATCCCGGCTGCGGCGGCTGCATTTCCGATGGAGGCGGAAATGTTGTAGGCCCGTGTTCTCAGATTTGGGTGCACGTTAAAGAACCCCAGGTGGTCTAAATTTCCGGAGCCCTCCACTACGGCGTCTCTCATAATCATATGGTGGTTTTGGGACGTTAAACCCCAGATATCATCAATCAGGGACATTCTTGAAAGCCACTCGAGTTGAGGAGAAGCATTTTATTTAACGGCGCGTAGTCGAGTTGAGAAGCATTTGTCTAGGAGACGGCCAGTGTCACACGTACACTCCTTCGGTGCGGCAAAGTTGAGGCATGCACGAAGAACCGATGCCAAGCTAGCCATTGAGAAGGTGATGCGCGAGGAGCCCGAATGAACTATAGCCTTCTACTCTCGAAGGCGAAGCTCAAGTGTCCTCCAAGTTTATCATAAGATGACCTATGATAATACTGTGCCGAAAAAAGATACAACTAACAAGACTTTGAAAGAACCAAGAATGCTAATTTTTATGGAACTGCAATTTGCTTTTCAAGCCATAGATTGCAATGAAATATTTGAAAGCCAGCTTGTTTAGAAGTGTTGACAGCATACAATCGCAATCGTACAATCTTACCAGTTTCTTTTACATGGCGAGGTCTGTTAGAGCAAACATGCCCTGTATCTGCCTGCCCTGGCAAGTTTTCATATGTACACTTCACTGGATGAGTAATACAGTAAACTGTCCTTGCGTGAACGGATCCAACTAAGAAGTTCAGTTAACTGAAAGTTCAATAAACTGAATATTTTGAGCGCAGTCAGTGATTCTTTTTTATGAATTGGAGGTGTTATTGTCAGTTGTACAACTTTCTCATTTACAGATATCATCATCAGCGAATCTCAGCTCAAGCTCGTCTCAAATAAAGCGCTCCCTCATAAGTGATGAAGTTGCGGGGTATTCCATCAGGTCAACTCGCTGACGAGGTCGTAAATGTGTGACCATTCTTGAACGTCATCACCTTTGAGACCCTTGAACACTTGTGGATCACGCTGGCGGCTGTGGATGAGCCGATCGCATGGTGGAGGTCTCAGTGGACTGGCGGTGTCGGACGAAGCAGGATTGTCTTGAGTTGCCATTGCAGGTTGTAGCAGACGACGACCCGAGCGGAGCTACAGTGATAACGTGCGAGAGGGTCCGGGAATCGAGAAGTACCATCCATCAGTTATGAAGGAGCGCTTTTCTCGAGACGAGCTCGAGTTGTTACATGCTGATGATGATATCTATAGATGAGAAAGTTTTAAAAATGAGGATGATACAACGAATTCATAACAAATAACCAGTCACTGCACTCACATTATTCAGTTTATGGAACTTTCAGATAAATGGACTTCTTAGGTGGGTCCGTTCACCCAAGTACGATTAATTGTATTATACATCCAACGAACTGTAACATATATACAGAAGTCAAGTGAACGTGCCAATACAGCAGAAATTAAGTCCGTCTTCTCAAATGCTAAATATTTCAGAAAATATTTCAGTAATTTACCTTTGGACAGGCATCCCTAAAGCCCAAGAAGAGACAAAGCTGTCTGTTCTGTCTACGTTTATGTAACCTGCCTTTCGAACAGCTTGTTTCTGGGACACAATTTCTCGCAACTTTGTAAACTTTTCCAATACTGTATACAGCTTCGCCTAAATATTCAAGATTGAAATCTGCCGCAGCCATTATTCGTTGCATTTTTTTTTCTCTTTCGGACAAACGCTAAAAACACTTTCAAGATCTCCCTCCGCGGTGATCCAGTGGCAAAGTAACTCGGCTGCTGACCCGCAGGTCGCGGGATCATATCCCAACTGTGGTGGCTGCATTTTCGATGCAGGTGAAAGTGTTATAGGCTCATGTGCTCAGACTTGCGTGCAAGTTAGTCAATTCCAAGTGGCGGTGGAAACTTCCGGAGTCCTCCACTACGGCGTCTCTCATATTCATATGGTGGTTTTCGTACGTTAAACCACCTGTATAAAACCTTCAAGATCTGATGGCTCTGCGTAAGTATTGAAGCGAACATAGCTCATCTTTGTCTCCGCACGGCCACTTTACCTCGTCCGCGTTATGCGCAAATAGTGTTGAACCACCACAGATAGCCGCGCAATTTGTGGACAGCAAGTATGTTGCAGAGTGCAAATATTTACTCAATTGACCTAAATTATGAGCCCTAGTTCACGGATCTATTTCGTTCAATATTGAAAAATGTTGGCTACTCCCAAGTTTATTCAACCTAGATAATTTTACATGAAATAGAAAACTACCACTCATTTTTGCTCAGTGGTAGTGGCAACAAGAAAGACGTCACCCCACCACGGTGGTCTAGTGGCTAAGGTACTCGGCTGCTGACCCGCCGGTCGCGGGTTCAAATCCCGGCTGCGGCGGCTGCATTTCTGATGGAGGCGGTAATGTCGTAGGCCTGTGTGCTCAGATTTGGGTGCACGTTAAAGAACCCTAGGTGGTCGAAATTTCCGGAGCCCTCCACTACGGCGTTCCTCATAATCATATGGTGGTTTTGGGACGTTAAACCCCACGAATCAATCAACAAGAAAGACGTCTGGATCTTCAGTAATCGTTACCTTCTGCTTTTGCAGATAGTGCCCGTCAGGAAATCAGCCAGACTGAAGAACGCCGACTGCCTGCTGTAGCTTCCAGATAGGAGCCATTATTGATCCCGATTTCTACGCCCACCGTTCCTACGTCACCCCTGGACAAGATAAAAGACAGCAGAAATCCTGTCAACGGGCATTTGTTCAGCGATGGTGGCAACAAGAAAGACGTCTGGATTTTCATTGATCGTTACCTTCTGCTTTTGCAGGTTGGTTTTTTTTGTTCACTGACTACCTCTAACGTATTGCCACCACCGCTTCTGCATCTATTGTACTTTCTGAGCTGTAGTTTTTTTTAATACCCTGTGCTGTGTGAACAGATGTCTGAGCTGTGTATGGCTTGTAGTGAGGCTCTACCAGATAATGCCTCGTATCCAACGTGCTCCGAATGTAACTACGGTTACCAATCAGGTTCATGCTCGTGTTGAACCAAAACCGCCTTCAAGTCTAAGGGTGACGCGATGAAAAATACATGGAAGTGCCTGACATGCGTCGTCTCAGCTGCTCGTAGCAATCAGTCTACGGGGGGTAGTCTGAAAGATGAAAAATCGCTCGAAAAGTGATCATTGAAATAAACGAGAAGTTGGCTCAGTTACCATTATACCAGAGCAGGGTGGATGCCCCTTTTTCTGTCAAAGCAACTGTCGACAAATTGGAGCACTCGATTGAGTACCTGTCGGAACAGTACGACACGGTGCTTGCAGAATCGAAAAAGCAATCCGCTGAAATCGCAAGCCTAAGAAAGAAAGTTGAAATTGTGGAATCGGCTGACAGTACGCAGGAAGTTTTCGAATTGAAAAAAAAACAAGTAAATGTTCTACAACAATACGGTAGACGGCTTAATATAAAAAATACAGGGTATGCCGGTTGTCGAAAAAGAGGATTTGCTTGGAAGGATTAACAAACTGGCTAACAAACTTCGCTTTCCCGCGTTGACCCGCACTGACCTTGAGGCGTTACACAGACTGCCAGCTAAGCGTGGAAACAATCCTGCAATACTAGTTCGTTTCACTTCACGTGTTTTACGTGATGAGTGGATGTGCAAGAGAACTTAACTTAGAGATGCTATACTTGCGGTTCAATTCAGAGACAATTTGACGCCGCAAAACAAAAAACTTCTCTAAATGATGAAGGGAAAGGCCCGGGAAATGCACTACGATTTTGTGTGGCAGAAGGATGGAAAACTTTTTGTTCGTAAAGCTTCTTGCCAGCGTGCATTGCGCATTGAATGCGAAGCGGATCTTGATAAAATGGCTTGAGCGCAGATCTCTTCACCACGTTCTTGCTTTCCTTTTTTGCATTTCTGTTTCGATGGCTGACCACACTAAGATTGTGTATCACGACGTTTCTTCATTCAATTCTTCAGTAGATAACGTGAGAAGTAGAGATGATATCTTGTCTGTTTTCCATGTTTATATTAGAAGCTTGAAGAACAAACAACTACAAATTCATTCATTTTTTGAGCCGCTTGAATACAATTTTAACTTCATGGCATTTACGGAAACTTGGTGTCAGAACGATCATGATGTTGTACACTTTTCTGATTATAGATCAGAAGGTGTTTATAGATCCCATCGTAGAGGTAGAGGAACCTCTTTGTATATTGAGGATGGTGTTACTTATGTGTTAGGTTAATTTTCGGTTGTTACGGCTAATTATGAATCTGTTGCTGTTAAGAGCGTGGGAACAGTTATTGCTTCGGTTTACCACCCCCCTTCGTATGATACTAAACGTTTTTTTTAATATATTACTTCCCTGCTTGAATATGGGTCTACAGAAATGTTGCCTACTGTTCTTGTTGGTGATTTTAACATTGATATGTTGAGAAACACTCCACAATAAGATCAGTTATTAAACTTGATCGAATCGTACTCCTGTGGAAATGTAATATATTCGCCAACTAGAATTACAGATTTAAGCGAAGCCCTGATTGATTTGTGTGTTACTAGCTTTGATAAAAGTGATGTTATTTCTGAAATTTTCGCGAGCAATTTGAGTGACCACCTAGTCATTTTCTGCATCTTTCCTGTTAAAAACAACAGAATATGCCGAACTCGTTCTCCTCCTGTTCCTTATCGTAGGTTTGATGAAACATCTCTCTCTGCCTTTCGCTCAATGATCGAGCTTGTCGACTTGTCAAATGTTCTCCCGGAAGAAAACCCAAGCACCTCGTACGATAGATTTCTGAAGGAGGTCAAGCGTTGCTACGAGGAAGCTTTCCATAAACGTTTGGCGAAAATACACAAAAAAGTAGAAAACCATGGGTAACGAAAGAGTTACATCAGAGAATTAATGCACGAGATATCATGTACCATCAATTTATTAATCTGAAAGAATTAGCGCTTCTTAACGAGTATAAGAAAGTGAGCAACAAGTTCAACTCTGACCTCACGAAAGCTATGGCTGAATATTATAAAAACAGATTATTTGCTGTTTCCGATGACCCTAAAAAAGTTTGGAACACATTGCGTTCTCTAATTGGTCAAGAACAAAATACCGTTCCTAGCACGTGGGTGACTGATGGTGTCTCATTCAGTGAAGAGGCTTTGTCAAATGAATTCAATTTATACTTCTTAACCTCTGGTACATATTCGTCTTCCGCCAAGCAATTGAACGTTGAAAAGTACATAGCTTCTTTTTTTATGAATTCTCTAAATCTATCGCCATGTAGTGAATTGGAGATCTTTTCTTATGGGGCTAAATAAAAATACTGCGGCTGGTCACGATGAAATCAAAGCCATTCCAATAACTTTTGTTGCAAATTTACTTGCGGCACCTTTACAACATGTCTGCAACAGAGCGCTAGTTACAGGCATTTTCTCAGCTGCTATAAAAACTGCGAGGGTAACAATCTTACATAAAGGAGGCCCTATCAATGATTTCAATTATTACCAGCCGATATCGGTGTTACCCTTCTTCTCGAAAGTGTTAGAAAACGTAATAAAAATAAGGATAACCAAGTTTCTCGATGATCATGAACTACTTGTCTGTGAACAATTCGGCTATCGAGCAAAGAAATTTACAAAAATGGCATTACTTGACATTAAAGAACAAATCGCTCAAAATATAGACAGCAAGCAGTTCACCCTGGAAATATTTTTACACTTTTGAAAGGCATTCGATTCGGTTAAGCGTGATATTCTGTTCAAAAAATTAACGTATTATGGCACTCGAGGTATTGCTCAAGAGTTAGTACGTAGCTATTTAACAGACAGGTTACAATATACATGTGTTCACGGGTATAATTCTCATTTGAAACCAGTAATACTAGGTGTGCCTCAGGAATCTATACTGGGACCTCCATTTTTTTATTATTTATATAAATGATATCCTTCATGTGCCAGTGGCTTCTTCTACAGTTATGTATGCAGATGGTACAAGTTTGTTCTTCTCTGGCAGCTGTCTAAAAGATCTTGAGAAGAAAGCGAATGAATAAACGAAGAGAGTAAACGAAGATAAACGAACAAAGTAAACGAAGAAAGAAATAAACGAAGAAAGCGAAGAGGGTAAACCTGCTTGAGAGGAATCTTGGTGAATGCCAAGCAAACCTGGTCAACGCCGAACAATATTCAAGAAACAGGAATTCGGAAATCAAGGGCGTGTTGCAAAGTCCCAATGAAAGCATTCCAGATGTTCTGAAGAAGTAGGCGATGCTGTTGGCGAAGCTATCACAAGTGCTGATGTAGAAGTGTGCCACAGAGTAAACACCAGAGACAAAAACAACACTAACATCTTATTACGATTTCAAAGGCGGAGCAAGCGCGTTCAAGTGCTAGAAAAAGCACGAAAGAAACGATTAACAAATAATCATCTTGGTCTGACATTATCAGGAGAATCCCCGGAAGATCCACCAATTTACATTAATGAGCACCTCTCTCCACATCTCAAGAAACTCTTGAGAAAGATGACTGCGCGCAGGCGTGAATGTGGGTGGAAATACGCATGGTCCAAAAACGGATCCATTTACACTCGTCGAACATCACATCATCACATCACATCACTTTAATACCTTAAAGACCCCCATGTAGGGGGTATTACATAAGGGGTGGGTTACAGGTAAATGTACACAGGTTTTCAAATGGAAACGTACAGTGACCTTCTCTTTAAATGTTGATGTACACGTGATGGCTGGAACGTCACAGGGAAAGCCATTCCAGTCCACTGCTACACGGGAGAAAAAAGAGGCAGAAAAAGTAGTAGTGCGAGCATGTGGACGGGCAATTTGAAACGCGTGGGCAGTGCGGTGAGATATGCGCGTCGGTGGGACGATGTAGGATGCTTGATTAAGAGGGCTGTGAAAGAACTTGTGTAGCAAACAAAGGCTGGTAATGCGGCGGCGCACTGAAAGATTCGAAAGACCAGTTTCACGTTTAAGGGATGATATGCTTATGTTATATGAATATGAAGAATGTATGAACCTAGTGGCGCGGTTTTGCACAGACTCTAATTCATTTATCAAGTATACCCGGTGCGGGCTCCATATGGGAGCTGCATATTCTAGTTTAGTTCGGATTAAAGATTTATAGGCGAGAAGTTTGATGTCAGGTGGGGCATGACGCAAATGACGCTTCAAAAAACCCAGAGTTGCGTTCGCTGATGATATGACGTTCGTGATATGCGTACGCCAAGAAAGATCACTGGATAAGGTGACGCCTAGGTATTTATAAGATTTAATTTGTTCAAGAGTAGAGTTAGCTATTACGCAAGAAAAATGCAAGAGATTATGCTGGCGTTGAAAAGAAACGAGTTTGCATTTAAAGGGGTTAAGCTCCATCAACCACAGGTCGCACCATTGCTGTACACGATGAAGGTCATTTTGAAGCGCAGTTTGATCAGAGGGGTTAGTAATTTTGCGGTATAGAACACAATCGTCGGCAAACATGCGGATATGAGAAGATACATGCATGGGTAAATCGTTAATATATATTAGAAACAGAAGGGGTCCAAGGACGGAACCTTGGGGGACTCCCGATGTTACCGAGAGGGAGCTAGAATGTTTATTTCTAATATCGACAAACTGGGAACGGTTAGCAAGAAATTCTGAAATCCATGCAAGAATTTTTGGGGGCAGATTCAACTGGGCAAGTTTTAGCAACAGGTGTTTGTGTGGTACCTTATCAAATGCTTTAGCGAAGTCTAGAAAGATTGCATCAGTCTGGAAGTTACGGTCAAGATTAGCGTGCAAATCATGAGTAAATATAGCTAGTTGTGTTTCACAAGATAAAGATTTACGAAATCCATGCTGGGATGAATGAAAGAAATTGTTAGCGTCCAGAAAGTTGATTATGTGAGTGTATATGACGTGTTCCATGATTTTGCATGAGACGCTGGTTAGTGAAATGGGGCGGTAATTTAGGAGTGACTGTTTGTTACCTGATTTGTGGACCGGAATGACCTTTCCCACTTTCCAGTCTTCTGACACATCACCTGTCCTGCTAGTTCAACGCGAAAGCGATCTTGACAAGATGGCCGCGTAAAATTCCGTGACCTTCTAGCCAGCACTGCTGCGTCCGAACAATGGCGAACGGTGCAATTCTCCAGCGCACGTTGCGCAAATTACAGCATACATAAAAACCAGTAAATCGGTTAAAATTCTGCATATTAACGCTAGGTCAATTAGATCAAAAAGTGATGACATAATTACATTTATCTATTCTTGTAATACAGCGTTCAATGTACATATGTTTACCGAAACATGGTACGATGACACTGAGAATCTTGTGATGCCCGGGTACAACCACTTCTTCCTAAATCGTGAAGTAGAGGAGGTGGTGTGGCCTTGCAAACTAATTTTTCTGGATTTCAGTTGATCGATGATTACACTGTTGCCATGGAAGACTATTATATTTTCTGCGTTAGAAAGACTCCCAAATGTTTGGGGTTATTTATCGACCACCACATGGTAGCATACGCGGGTTTCTTGGTTTTTTCAACAAACTGCTCTTGTTTGCGAGCAACGATGCATATACCCTAACTAAAGGCGGTGATTTGAATATTGATGTATTGAAAGATTCAGCGCCTGCTGTTTACTTGTTAATCACACAGCAATGTAATGGGTTTCGCAATGAAATCACTACGCCAACCCGTGTTACCACTACATCCACATCTTTGCTTGACCTGTTCATCACAAATACAGTTGCTGAAAACGTAATTTCCCGCGTCTTAATCTCCGATTTTGGCGATCATCTGCCTATCATGCTAATACTTGAACAGCAATCAACGCCTAAAAAACGAAATGAAATGAAAACATACCGAGACATATCAACACGTACACTTTAGGATTTTAGGGAAAGACTTTTGCTCATTATTTGGAGTGAGATAACATCCCTTACAGATGTGAATAATGCGTACGATAAGTTTCTACACATATTTAAACAGTGTTATTACGCTTCTTTCCCAGTTAAAGCATACCACGGGTGCAAGAGGTCTAGCAAACCGTGGGTCACTCGAGACTTGCTAAAATTATTCAACGTGAAAACAGGATGTTTGAGGCTTTTCTTAAGACACGCAACAGAGAAATGTTGCAGGAATATAAATGTTTCAGAAACAAATCGAACAAAGCCATTTCGAAAGCAAAGGAAGAATAGTTTAGAACAATTTTCGACAATGACTGTCTACGATAGAGTGACGTAGTCTGGAAAAAATATTCTCTGAAATAGAAAACCAGTATCAGACGCCGTTGACTGTATTGTGGTTGATAATGTGTTACTAAGCGGGTAAACACTCGCGAACAGTTTCACTGACTTTTTTGTCCAGATAGGAAACACGGATACTTCCCCGGTTACTTCTGCGGATGTTCCACGGTTATCATGGTCTTTCTTTTTTCAGCCTACTTCTGTTTCTGAGGTGATTACTCTTTTTTCCGGCCTTCGGAACAGTCGTAGCCCCGATGCAGACGGACTAGTATTTAAACCCGTTAAGTACGTACTAGATTTGATTGCTCCTGTCATCGCACACATATTTAACAAAGTTGTCTCATGTGGCGTTTTTCCAAGTAGCATGCGAGTTGCTAGAGCAACAGTAATTCATAAAGGCGGCGACAAAAATAGCTTTTCCAACTACCGTCCAGTCTCAATATTGCCAGTTTTTTCGAAAGGCCTTGAGAAAGTTATTAATACCCGCATCGAAAGCTTTAGTAGAAGATTTAATCTTTTAACTAGCTATCAATTCGGATTTAGAAAAAACCGTCTCTCAGAGGACGCACTCTTGCTTCAAAAAGAGCTCATATTAGAAAACATAGAAAACAAAACATTCACAGTAGGACTATACCTCGATTTTAGCAAAGCCTTCGATCGTGTCAATCATATTATTCTCTTACAGAAAATGGAATGCTATGGATTTCGGGGAGTTCCATCACAACTTATTCGCTCCTACCTAGACGCAAGACTTCAATTTACCGAAATAGGCACTCACAGATCACGTCTGAGGCCTATCTCTTGTGAAGTACCACACGGCAGTATTTTAGGGCCAATGCTTTTGCTGTTTTACAATAATGATGTAATACAAATAAACACCACTTGTCAGTTCATCATTTACGCCGATGATTGCACTGTCTTTTTTAAAGGCCAGGAATTATGTAGCATTCAAGCTGAAGCAAGTACGTTCTGTTCGAAGCTGAATGACTTGTGCAAGGCGAACAGCCTTGTATTGAATGAAGCCAAAACTAAGTGTGTTATATATCGTGCTCGCGGCGCGCTAGCTGTATAAGCTGAGGAGCTTGTTCTAGGTCCGTTCACTGTTCGCATTGAAAATGCGTTAAAATACTTGGCATCATCTTCAACGATCACATGTCATGGAATGACCAGGTAAACGTGGTTACGCTGAAATTGCCTAAGTCTGTAGGACTAATTAGCCGTCATCGACACATACTACCAGCTAAAATAAAAAGATTACTTTACGATGCGCTTTTTAATTCCCACCTATGTTACTGCTTCCTGGTATGGGGTAAAACTACAGCCATCAATATGTTAAAACTGAGCGTGTTACAAAAGAAAATGGTTCGACTTATTTCAAATGCTCCCTTTCTAGAACACATCGCCCCTCTTTTCAAACAGCATCAAATTGTGAAAATATCAGATCTATATACTTACAAATTGCTGTGCTGCTACAAAAAGGCAGCACTCGGGAAATAGGACACACTTCTTAAACTCGCGAACCTTACACAAAACGCAATTTCTTATGTCCGATATGAACCGCCTTGGTACGTTTCATTCTCGCGCACGCACTATGGAACACAACGCACCCGACACATCCTCCCAACAACATTAAACCATTTCGAAATGCTAGGAACCGATGTTTTATTTCACACACAAAAAAGAAATTAGAAGTATGTTCACAAAACGAACTTGCCTTTTCCAATATTGGAGTATACACGTGTTTCGCAAGTTCTTTGTGTTTTCCGTTTTCCTTCATTATTCATATGATCATATGATATATATATATATATATATATATATATATATATATATATATATATATATATATATATATATATATATATATTGGTCAATCATATGCGCATGCATATCAGTACATAACTGCGCATTGTACATTGTAATGTACTTGAAGCGCCTAATATATTTCTTTCCATTTTTTGTTTTCCCTTCACTGGCTTTGTTTTACTTTTTGTTTTGTTTTTGTCATTGCTTTTCTTTTCTTTTTTTCTTTTTTCATCGTTATTTATCTTTAGCAAGTTTATAATTAGGTACATTTGACCTTGAAGTGCACCTGCGCCTGTAGTGAATGCACTATGATATCAATTTGTAACTGTTTAGCGACTACTAATATGCATTTTTCCCCACTTTTATCAGGTGGTGTACCCTGTCGTTACGCCGCCGATGGGTGGCTGGGGCTTTATAAAGCTGTCATGGGACAGCTTTTTTCCTGGCCACCTTTTTTTTCACCAAAAATGTTTTATTTTTGGTCAAAATAAAGTTGTTTCAATGATTGATTGATTGAATGCCTGGTCTCACTCTCTTACTGGCTAGATTCAAACCGACTACAGTTGAATGTTAGTAAAACTAAATTTATTTTATTTAAGAGCAAAAACAAGTGTGAAGAATACAGGATTTCTCTCTGGTTTAAAAATAATGAAATCCAACGAGTCTCTTTGTTTAAATTTTTAGGTGTACTTTTTAATGAGCACCTAAGTTCGACACCTCAAATAAATAAAGTACACGCCAATATGTCTCGATCGATTTTGGTTTTAAATAAACTTAGGTTCCTAGTTCCTAACTGGTTAAAGCTCCAGCTATATTATTCTTTGGTTCATTCCCATCTACATTACTGTCTTTTAATTTGGGGCACAACTTCAAAAACCAATTTTAACAGGCTGTTAGTTTTACAAAAAAGGTCTGTACGCTACATAGAAAATCTGCAACCTAGAGAACATACTCCTCCATTTTTTGGCAAACTTCACATACTTACTGTCTACCAATTATACAATCTGAAACTCAGCTTATATGTCAATAATGAAATAGGAAACACAGTTGGCACTTATATGGAGCATTGCTACCCAAGCGATATTCCCTATGAACTACGCTTTGTTCGTTATCGATTGCCTTTTTTCCGAACAACATATGGTAAGCAAACTTTACCAAATCAAATACCTTATCTACTCCACGAAAATAGCTATGTCCGTGTACTTTTAAAAGAACATAACACTAAAAACAGTGTGAAGAAAAAAGTTGACATGTACTTACTTCCCTATAAGGAGCCTTAATTGTATTATTTATTATAAATATTTCTTATGTGTCGTTCGTGCTTTTGCATATTACATGAAAATTGCTCAATTTCTTTCTTTTCAAATGTATTTCTTTATGGTACATAGTATTTATGTCAGAAATTTCACCTTGTATATATATATATATATATATATATATATATATATATATATATATATATATATGCAGAAGAATAACTTCGGTTGCCGCAAGGTTATAAATATGAAAGTAGATGCGCTTTCACATAACAACTGTTTATTGTGCCGACGTTTCGACAGGAACCCTGTCTTGTTCAAGGCATAATGCCTTGAAAAAGACAGGGTTCCTGTCGAAACGCCGGCACAATAAACAGTTGTTATGTGAAAGCGCATCTACTTTCATATATATATATATATATATATATATATATATATATATATATATATATATATATATATATTATATTAGTACTGCAAATTGGTGATGACTGTAATGTGTTATTTTAAAACGTAAGTATCGACATCTGTCAAACTTGTTGAATTTGAATAATTTGTCCCCTGATTCAAACGCAGAATGAAGTTGGCATCCTTTGTTCCACTTCACCTAAGCAAATGTATGGGTGGAGGGACCTTAGTCAGGCAGAGGTATTCTGCCTTTAGTCCCTTTAACCTAGGCAACCATTGTTTTTGTCTGAATAAACAGTGAATGAATGAATTCTGAAATTTTCTTTATGCCGGCTTTCTTACAAGTGAGAGTGTACACAAACCTAACTGAATTGAAACGGCGTAGTTTCCAATGGTTAGCAATGAATAATTGAAGGCAAATGCAGTAATTGCCAGTATATGCATTGATAGTGCTGGGTCATTCATTTTTGAATAGAAATTAAGCCAGTACAACCAAAAGCTCATCCAGGTCAAGGTGTCTTTTTTGTTCTTCAATTTTTCGCACAAATTATTTTAGATGAAGTACCAACTAGCCCAGAAGTCTGTGCTTGACAATCAAAGGAAACGCATTCGTTCTAGCTATGACGCTCACTTGGTGTACTGCAAAACTGCGAAACGGTGGGATATATTACATAGCTGGGATCTTTAAACCAGGACTCTCAAACTCACCTCAGCCGGCGGGTCTCGGCAGTGCAGTTGACGCACCACAAAGACAGGCACAAGCGGGGCTGCACAAATTCCTAGCAAATGTCTACTTTTGAGACAAAACATTCCCACATCATATGCAAGTCATTAGTGAAAAAGATCTGGCGTCAAGGTTCGAAGAACACGTCGATACCAAACTCCATATAATGTAACTCAAATCTGCACGCCGATTGTGCAATACGAATACTTTTGTCAAGGTTGTGTTTCAAAATAATGTGATTACATAGGATGGCTCACTAGTAGAAATTACCCAGTCAGGCCTGTGTAGCTCACGAACACTTATTATGAATAGTTGCTTTTTGGGCTACTTGGTTCATTTCAACAAATGTAACAGCGGGCAAAGCTGGGAAGGATGACTGATTCTCAGGTAGCGCTCTTTGTTGTGACAGAATGGCAATTCAGGCCCAACTTTCTTTAGTGGGATGAAGACGGGGCACCAACACGTCTTTTCACCCCACCGCGGTAGTCTAGTGGCTAAGGTACTCGGCTGCTGACCCGCAGGTCACGGGATCGAATCTCGGCTATGGCGGCTGCACTTTCGATGGAGGCGGAAGTGTTGTAGGCCCGTGTGCTCAGACTTGGGTGCATGTTAAATAACCCCAGGTAGCCGAAATTTCGGAGCCCTCCACTACCGCGTCTCTCCTATTCATATGGTGGTTTTGGGACGTTAAGACCCACATATCAATCAATCAACACGTCTTTTCAGTTTGAACGCATCACAAAGACTGGTTTATTCATTCACTAGATGTACAGTTCTTTCAAAGAGAGGGCAAGAAAATAACAACAGAGAAACACGAGTGTAGTCAAAAGAGTTTCCTCTGCGCCTCGCACGTTCAACCGTTTTCAAGAGTGAAGGGAGATAATTCTGTCCCTATGTTGGGTGACGGTCCAGCTTTCAGATGTTCCACTTCGCCTGTAGATTGTAAAAGTGATGTCAACGACACTTTCCGCTCTTTCGGTATGGTACGCCATACTGATTTTATTTCATTTCATTTCAAATTTATTTCCTTTAAGACCCCCGAGAGGGTACATAAGGGGTGGGTAACATACACTCGATATTTTTGTCCCAATGATAAATGTGAAGTTACATTTGAAATATTATGTATGAAGCTTGATAGAGAGGTGATTGTGGCGATATCGTGGGAAAGGCCATTCCAGTCATTTGCTGCTCTGGGAAAAAAAGAAGCAGAAAATGTTTTAGTATGGGCACGTGGGCGAAAAACTTGATGCGCATGGCCGGTGCGATGAGATATGTGAGCTGCAGGGATAATGTAAGGAGGGTGGTTAAGTGGAGAGTGAAAAAACGTGTGAAATAATGAGAGGGTTTCGATGCGTCGGCGACATGATAAAGGGAATAGGTTACACTCGGCTTTGAGGAATGAAACACTGATGTCGTATGAGTACGAAGCACGCATGAATCTAGCTGCACGATTTTGATTAGATTCAAGGGAATTTGTAAGACAAACTTCAGGCGGGTTCCAAATGGGAGATGCATATTCTAACTTATATCTAACTAATGATGTATAAGCAAGTAGTTTTACATGACACGGAGTGCTGCGTAAGTGGCGTTTTAAGAAGCCCAAGGTTCTGTTAGATGTTGATACGATTTTATTATTGTGAGTGTTCAAGACAAGTTGTAGGATAGAGCGACTCCAAGGTATTTATTTGTAAGTGGTTACTGATTCGACAGGGACGTTAGCTATCTTATAAGAAAAGCGAAGAGGGTTTAGACGGCGAGTGAATGAGATTAGTTTGCATTTAGTAGGGTTTAAGGTCATAAGCCAGTCATCACGCTATTGTAGGATATGGTTGAGGTCTTCTTGTAATAGCATTTGGTCAGAAGGGACAGTGACAGTACGACAAATGACACAGTCGTCCGCAAACATGGGCAATTTAAAGATACGTGCATCGGAACGTCAATATTGTAAATTAGAAAAAAAAAGAGGACCAAGGACAGAGCCCTGCGATACACCCGATGTTACCGGAAAAGGGACAGACAAACTATTTTTTGTAAACACTGATTGCATGCGATTAGTGAGGAATTATTTTATCCAGATAAGTGCATATGGGTGCAAGGTTAACGAAGACACTTTTAATATTAAGCGTTTGTGGGGTACTTTATCAAAGGCTTTCGCAAAATCAAGGAATATAGAATCAGTTTGTTTGTTCATGTCGAGGTGTGCATGCAGGTCATGAACAAAGATGGCAAGCTGGGTTTCGCAAGAGTGGCTCCTACGAAACCCATGTTGAGAATGATGAAAGACGTTTTGGGAGTCGAGAACGTTCATGACTTAAGAGTAAATCACGTGTTCCATGAGTTTGCAGGGTACGCTGGTGAAGAGATTAGTCGGTAGTTTAGTGGAGAGTTCCTGTTACCAGATTTGAAGACAGGAACGACCTTTCCCACTTTCCAATCGTCTGGGATGATGCCTGTTGAAAGAGATCGCCAAAACAACAAAACAAGATACTCCGACGCAATGTGACGTATATTTTTCAACAGCTTGACATTAATACCATCTAGTCCAGATGCTGATGATAGCTTCAACTTTTCAATGAAGGATGAGATACCGTCTGCAGAAAAAGTGATTTCAGGCATGGCAAGAGTGATATGAGAAAAAAATACAGATAAGGGTGCGTTTGGTTCGTTAGTAAAAGCAGATGAGAAGGCGTTATTCAAAGCATCAGCGCACTCTGTATCTGAAAGAACCTCTCGAGATTCGTTAGTATGAGTGGAGACGATAACTGCTTTAGGGTTATTACCTGCCAGAACTTTCGGGGATCGTTAGTTAACATATTGGACATATTGTTGTTAAAAAATTTGAACTTAGCCTCACGGATAGCCGTCAGTTATGTTTTTTCAGCCTCGTAGTACTTATCCCATTTGTGGTAGCCTCTTTTTAGCCTGTCAGTCCGAAATATGCGCTTTGTTTTGTTGTCTAGTCGGTGCAAATCCTTATTCAACCATGGCTTATGACTGTTAACACGAATGGTGGTTTTGGGGATGAAGTTGGCTATTAGGTCAGTCAGCTTTTGTTTGAAAACTAGCCAGTTCTCCTGAATAGAGCAGTGGTCAATTTTAGACTAAAATGTATGAAGAAATACTGTAAGTTCATTATGTATAGCATCATAGTTACCCTTATCGTATAAGATTATAACGTTCTTGTGTATGTGACGAGTAACAGGGCTGAAACTAAAGTCTGCATGTATAACTTTGTGGTCACTGATCTCACGGAGATAGTGAATTGAAGACAAGCTATCAGGACTAGTTGTTAGTATTAGATCCAAAATATTAGAGGAATCGCGTGTGACACGCGTTGGCTCCGTTACTAACTGTTTTGGGTTGTAATCAAGAACAACGCTAAGAAAATCACTAGTTTCTGCTGAGCTAGTGGTAGAAGTGTCATCTTCCCAGTTGATAGCAGGAAAATTGAACTCACCGAAAAGAACAATTTAAGCTTTAGGATACTTTGATGTATGCTGGTTAAAAATGCTTCGAAGAGCGCGAGAAAAGTTAGGATTGTTATGTGGAGGCCGATGGCAAACACCTAATAATACAGATTGTGGTAGTGCCTGAACCAACACCCGCGAAATTTCTAAGTCTGAGTCGATGTTCATAACGGAACATGGTAACTGATTACTGATTCCAATGAGGACACCACTCCCGCGAGAGCCTGTGCGGTCTTTTCGATAAGCATTGAAATCCGGTAGATCGGCGAGTACTTCCGCGTTGGTGACGTCAATTGTGAGCAACGTTTCCTTTAGTATGAAAATACTGCTATCTAATAACTTGACAAGATGAGACAAGTGATCGCGTTTAGGCATGAAACTTCGAGCGTTCGTAAAAATTTTTGAGAAAGAAAGGTTAGCTTTTGGTTTAGGGTGACAATCAGTGGATTTAGTTTGACTTTGACATGATTGCTATTTCATTTCTTGCACTGTTTTTGAGGTTTCACTGAACAAGTAGCGTTTTTGGCCTATGTATAGTGCTTTTTGCGCAAAGAAAAGGGGCGGGACTTCTGCTTTGTGAACTCGACCAAACGCTTTCTAGCATTTTGAACATGACGTGAGAAATCCTTTCCAATGCTGTAGGTTGTCCCTTTCAGCTTACGTCTGCTAGAAAGGATTTCGTGTTTTGTCTTGTGGAAAGTGAACTTCGCGATTATTGGCCTGCATTTGTTGACTGAGTGGCGCCCCAGGCGATGCATGCAATCACTTTCTTTAGGGTTAATATCTATGCCTAAGTAGTGATGACAATAAAGAATGATTAGTTCCTCACCATCAACGTACAATTCCGAAGGATTAGCATCTGGTAGGCCATAAATAATTAAATTGTTACGCCGCGATCTGTTTTCTGCGTCATCCAAACGTGCCTCAAGGTCACCTATTTTGTGTGCTGCAAGAACGGTGCTACTCTTAATTAGTTCGAGTTCGGTATTTAGGGGCAGCAGAGCTTGGTAATGTTTTCCCGTATCAGTGATTCATTTCGTTAGATCGGAGAGGGCGTGTTCTGTTGATAGTAGTTGACTTTTCAGTCCCTGCACTTCCTCTAAGAGAGTCGACTGGCCCGCGGAAAGCTTTTGCAGTTCAACGAGTATAGTAGTATTAGGACCCGGATTAGACTCGATGTCTCCCGATACTAGTAGCAATAACAATCTTATGGCACTGACACATTCAACCACAGTCGTACAGCAGCAACGTGGGCTCGGCATCTGCAGCAAGAAATAATTACTGCTCTTCTTTGTGAAGAGTGATTGCGGAACACTAACCTGCATAGCGAAGAGCAGTGGATTAGTTGGTGACGAAACAATGCAGCCACCAAGCCCACGAACGCTGCCGATGGGGGCACACTTTTTATAACCTGCGAAGTGGATGACGTTGCTGGCGATGGGGCTGAATATCCACCATTCAGGACCAGGCTTTGTGATAGCGGTGACAGGCTGGCAGGTATAGGGAGATGAAATCCGATTTTTTGGTTGTTCGGTCGATGGGTAGAGCAATGTCGAAGCGTCACAATCCACAATCCGGCGATGTGTCCTCAGGGGTGGACACACCGGCAACAAGAAGCAGATGCGCGACGACGGCTGATAGCCCCTGCATAGCGAAGAGCAGTGAATTACTTGGTGACGAAACGAAGCAGCCACCAAGCCCATCACTCGTCACCGCGTCCGGTTAGCGGGCAGCCGCTCCTGTTGCGACGCAGAAAGCGCATTTCCCAAAGTTGGCCTTCTTCCTCCTTTTCCGCCGAGTGGTCTTCCAATCAACACCCCTCTGAAGCGCGGGTTGCTTACCAATACGTGACAAATACAACACTTTTGCACACTCTCTCTGGCATCTTTCTAATGCCTGTTGTATGTTCCTGCTGTGAGCTGAGGATTTGTTTTTCATACCTCACAATAAAGAATGTCATCATTTCCAGTATTGCACGTTGTTTCACGTGGTAATACCTAATACGAAAACTTGGGGTGAACAGAGTCATACGCGGGCCGCAACCTACAGCAACTCGTGACGCGTGTTTGAGACACCTTATTTAAACTAAAAGCTTACTGTCTCTAGTACAAGTTGCATAAGCCCAATAAATAGGCGTTAAACCGAACACCTAACAATAACACTTGCCTTGAAAGGCAAAAGAAAAAAAAGCCTTAAGCCTAGCTTTGCTCTATTAGTGCCAAGCCTGAAAGAGCGATAGAACTGGGAGGCCACCCTTCGTTCGCCTTATTTTTTCTCCTTCTTTCCTCTTCTCACTGTGTTTTCTATCTCCCTATTGCCTCTGCTTACTTTTATTTATTTATTTTCCTCTTTATTTATCTCCATTTATTTCTAGAGTTTTCCCTTTTATCACTTTCCTCTTTCTCTTGGTGTCTTTCTACTTCTTGCTTCTTTCTTTGTGTGTATATTTATGCGTGTCTCTTTCTGTCTCTTTGGTTTTTTTCCCTCTCTCTGTGTTGTGCCTGTTTCTCTCACAGCTTTCCCTTTGGGTGTATTTCTTTCCTTCTTCTCCTCCTTTCAATTTTATCGCAGTTCTTCCCTCTTCATTTTTCTCATTATCTCTTCGTTTCTCTGTCTCTGTGTGCTCTTTCTCTTGGCCATCCGGGATATAGCCAGCCGCGCCAATTGCTGTGGCGTGAGAGCACGCAACATGAGCAAGTGTTTTGGAGGAAAGGAGTTGTAAGGAAAGATAAGATGACGTGCCGGCCAAATTATTGCGTTGCACACGGTAGAAAGATTGAGGCTATCCACCATAACTATAGTTTTTGCGGACGTGTGCAGGCAAACCAATAAACACAATGGCTTCGCCGTGAAATGCTTATAGGTGCTATGGCGAAATAATAAATTTAGCGTCAATGGCGGCAAATTGTCCCTCCCCGAGATGCAGCATTCCCAGCGCCAAGATAGATGAAATTATTTACGTGCCTCGCCTTGCACGTACTTGCTAATTATATGCTACCATCGACCAGTGTACCCCGATCAATGGTTGGTTCGCGTGTCCTCGTCAAGAAAAGCGGCTTTCGTAAGCAGACACGAGTTTGATAGTGCAAGACTTTCGTGATCGATTATCTGGGCCACAGGACTGGTGTTTATAGCATGCGCTGCCCACACTTCTTGTGTTTCGCTGAATAAGAAAAATATGTTATTGCGATCAATCAAAACAAAAATATGATAGCGACCTTCGCAACCTAGTGAAAAAGAGAAAAGCACGTGGTGCGTGATCACCGCCGCTTCATTAATATTGACGCATGCCACTATTGAAGAGTGAGCTGCTGTGGCTCAAACACGTTCCGGTTGTGAAGAACAAGAGAACAGTTTTCTTGCTGTTGTAATGAAACTAAAAGAAGTGAGCTTTTAATTGCATAAGCATTATTCCTATAGGAATAATTGAACATAAACAGGAGTATTGTTTAACCACGCAAATTTCTGTCCAAGGTACCGACTTCATTGTCCGATAAGAACCAGTGACAAACAACTATTGCAGTCCTTCTGTTCTGCTTAAGCTTACTTTTTTATTGGGGGTGGGTATAAATATCAAATACGGAAAAAAGTGTAACTAAATTAAGTATTCGTATCTTGGTTGATCCTCCTGAGAGGGTATAAGCGATGGTTGTAGATTCATCATCATCATCAACTGGTCAACTTCTGGCTGTTTGTTTTGCTCGTGACATCACTGATGAAGGTGCTGAGTACATATACTTCAGCAGTGTAAGCCACCACTCTTAGCACCTTGGAGACAGCTACATCTCCCAGAGCAAGAAGCAATCGCCACCTGTGTGGGTTACCCTATGAATTTGGTCTCTTGGCATTGACATTCAGAAAGATGACAACTCCGATGACAAGCCAGGCGGTCCAAACCAGCAATGTTCATGGTTCTTCTCTCAGGCGGGTTGTTCTTGTGCCAAATACATCGAAACAGATAAATAAAGACATTTTAGAAGATGTTGATGACTGGCTTGACCACTTTGATTGTGTTGCCAGTATCGAGGAATGAGACTATGTTCTTAAGCTTCGTCGAGTTCACTTCTACTTTGAAGATCCCGTGGACACGTGACACGAGAACTACGAGGGCTCCTTTCTGACATGGCAAGAGTTTATCCTACAGCTTCGCGACGCCTACCACGACGTCAAAAGATAGGAGAGTGCTGAGCAAGCCGTACCCTGGAGGAACCAGCGGCCGAACGAACTAGTTTCCGTGTTTGTCGTGGACAAGACTCAGCTCTTCAGACGCGTGGACCCTGCCATGTCGGAGAAAAAGAAGGTACGCAATTTTATGCGTGGAGTCAAAGAACAGCTTTTCGCTGGATTCGTGGGCCGTCCACAGACGACAGTCGCCGAGTTCATTGGTAAGGTAACCACAATCGAGAGTACTCTGCAGCAGTGGTCGTCACAACACGAACATCACATCCCGGCCACTGCATGCTCTATCTGCTCTGACAGCGAGCGACAAGCCTTAATTCGGAGACTTCAATCTGAGTATCGTGCAGGACAAACTGTGACAGCTTCAGGCTGAGTGATCCCATGCACCTGTGCCATCCTTCGCGGACGTAATCAGACAAGAGGTCTGTCAGGCAGTCGCACCACCGGCGTAAATTACAGCGCCAATAGCTGAGACCTCGATTCTGGCATATGCAGTGACATTGCGATCCCCTGCGCCACCGGCTACAGGTCTTGCTATGCGGCCAGTGTACCAGGCCACGCACCCATTCTAGGACACTGCTTCGACTCCGCCTTTAGGCTCAAGGTTTCCAAGCGCACCTTCCTATCTGCCGTGTGCCTCAAGACAAAGTTCTAGCAATGCAAGCACGTGGCGCACCTCGGATAACCGTGCGCTCTGCTATCACTGCGGTGATGCGGGTCACGTGTACCGGAACTGTCAATACCGCCAAATAGGTCTTTGTGGCCTTCACCCTGATGCTCGATGCCCACGCTATGGTGAACGCCCCCACGAATCGAAGCCTATCTCATGCGCCAGCGAAATCCTTCGACTGTTCAGCACCACCAATCGAGATAACTATCGTTTCGCCGGTCTATATTGCCCAGTTTGCCCTCGTGGTTTTCCGCTTTTTTCAGGAGCTGGTCACCAAGACCTCGCAGTGGTAACTAGTAACGGTGATTTCTCGGGGTGAAGTGATGATCTGGCGAACTTTTAAAGACCCTCCTTATGTGACAACCAGAGGACGGCAACTCCGGTTTTTCAGTGTTCTCCGAGAGCAGAAAGATCGTTTCTGCCGAAATCGCCGTCTTCGTCGACCATCAAGTGGTCAACGCCCTTGTCGACACCGGCACCGACTATTCCGTAATGAGTACTGCACTGGCATCTCAACTGAGGATAGTGACCACACCGTGGCAAGGACCCCAGTTGTGCATGGCAAGTGGCCATCTGGTGATGCCTACAATTACGTGAACGGTACGGAATCGAATTTGTACATTGATATGTACGTGGTCCTTCCTCGTATTGCGCACGCGCTCTCGGTAAATATTCTTTGAAATGAACTTTTTTCGTGAATACGGCGCAGTCATCAACCTTTTGCGAATTACTTGGGTCGTTCGAAGATTTTTCTAGTGCTGCAACTTGCAATAAGCCTTTCCCAAAGCGAGCACTTCGTGTTAGCGATGATTCTCAGACTGCCCCGCCGTGAATCAGCCGCTTTGTCAAAGTGGAGTTGAGACAGGACGCGTCTGGCACAAAAATCGTGGAGGCCAACCTGTCTTTCCAATTTTTTCGACAAATCTGCGTTGCCTGACGAATGGTTCGGCTTAGCGATAGGCATGCTCACCTGCTGGTCACAAACTTCACCGACGAATATCACCCCCATACGAGACACTTTTCTATAGGATATTTCGAAGAACTTGACATTGCCCAAAGTTCGTCCACGTTAGCTTCACTTCCATCGAATGAGAATCCTGACGAGGCCTTCGCGAGTAATCTCGACGTGAACAAAGGTCTACTCCCGGCACAGTTCAAAAGTTTTTTTCGTGAACTCGGTTCATTTCAACACTTTTTTGGAACTACGTCGAAGGTTAACCAGACGCCACTTGCTCAGCACCGTATCATCACGGAACCCACCGAAAAACACATTCGACAACATACCTATAGGTTGTCGCAAAAGGAACAACATGCTACACATGACCAAGTCCAGCAGATGCTTCAGAACGACGTCATCCGGCCATCGACGAGTTACTGGGATTCGCCAGTTGTGGTAGTTAAGAAGAAGGGTAGTGCGCTGCGCTTTTGCGTTGATTACCGTAAATTGAACGATGTCACCAAAAAAAAAACGTTTATCCTCCACGCTGTATAAATCACTCGGCGGACGTATGCGCAATGCTAAATAGTTTCCCTCCATGAATTTGCGTAGTGACTAGTTGAACATCGCAGTGGACGAGCGTGACCGCAAAAAAAAACGCCTTCTGTCACTACCAACGGCCTCTACAAGTTTCAAGTCTTGCCTTTGGGTCAATGCTCAGCGCCAGCTACTTTCCAAAGAATGATAGATACGGTTCTCACGGGGCTGAAAAGGAAATTATGCTTCTTTACTTTGACGACGTCGTGGTATTTGCAGACAAGTTCGAACAACGGGTCTAACGTCTTCAGGCAGCTCTTCAGGCTATTAGAACAGTGGGGCTTTCTCTCAAACCCGAGAAATTTCATTTTTGATTACTAAGACCTCAAATTCTTAGGTCATGTTGTGAGTCACGTTGGCATCCACCCAGATCCGGAGAAAACCCGTGCCAATTTCGTCTTCGCCGTGCCCACCAATAAACGTGACCTAGGCCAATTCCTGGGGCTCTGTGCATACTACAGGCGTTTTGTCATAAACTTTTCGAAGATTGCTGGACCTGTCAACAATCATACAAAAGATGGCGTCTCGCTTGTTTGGAGTCCAGATCAGTGCCATGCGTTCGACACCCTACAAAACCTTCGCCCGGCTCCACCTGTACTGGGTCATTTTGACGAAAGCACTGACACGGAGTTACACACAGATGCCAGCAACTTTGAACTAAAAAAAAACAGTGAGCCAGGATCTAACTAAATGATGCCGTAACTTGTAGACATTGCTGATTAGTTCCAGCAGCTTTGCAACTGCAGTCGTGCGACTAAAAAATCGGTCGGGAAGCGACTAGACAAAGCAGTAACCTTGCGACCGTTCGCGACTGTTTGCGACCAGTCGCAAATGGTCACGCAAACGCTGCCTGTGGCCGGTGTGAACCAACCATCTTGCTCAATTTTCAGTCACGCAACTGCATCGCAAAAGTGCTGGAACCAATCAGCTATGCTCAGAAGTTACACCAGCATTTCTTTATATGAAGACTTATTTTTGTTTGTTTTGTTTCTTCACTGTGCTGGTGTTTTGTCGCCAGATACAAATGAGTGCGTTCCTCAGGGTCTGTGGCACTATAGCATTCACGCAGCTCACGCTGAGTGTTGACCTTACGTGGCGGCATTCGCAAGAAGCTAAACACCGTCAAAAAAAATAAATTGGATTGTGCACTATCTTACCCCGAATTCAGAATTGTTTTTTTGTCTAGAACTTGACTTGCCTCCGCCTTGAATGCAGCGCGTTGGGAACGCGTTTGTGCTGCATTGAAGGCTGCGGAAGGTCAAGTTAAATTTAAGGAGCCTTTCTGAATACGTCCCAATCTCGGAAATACTCCTTGTCATCTCAGCGCCGCTCGGGAGGTAGGTGGCTTGCATGGCCTGCCAACTCGCGCGAGCGTAGAGACGGTCACACCTACCACCAGCTTTATTTCTTTGGAGAATTTTGTGCTGCTAGCGCTGACACCATCGCATAGCACTTCAGCGCCATGACAATGTCTTGTTTTTCGCTTGAATCGAACTCCTTGGCGCTGCTCGGAACGCTGTGCCTAGTTCCGCTCTCTCAGATGGCGGTGATCAGCTGATAGGCGCGGTCTCTAGAGTTCTCGCTGATCGCGAGATGCGGACGTGACTCTCCGGTTTCGAACTTGCGGTTGTTTGCATCATAGAGTTTCTCAAAATGAACTAGAGGGCACTCTGGCGCTGCGATCGTTCAGCTCTCATGGGAATGGTGGGTAGTAGGCACATTTGCCTAGTCTTCGTACTTGCGGGCGCCGAATCATACTTGCGGCTTCGTTCATTGCTGTGTTTCGGTTTTGTTTCGAAAGAAAGATTGAACACTTTTGAACTTCGTGAGCCAATTTGGAAAGTAAGTCTAAAAATATAAAAAGGTGAAGCGCAACCGCTGAACATTTGCTAATACTTGTTTCGTAAGAAAACAGATCCAAGCCACACGAACACACACGGAGCCAAAAGCAGGCCAGAAGTACTTAAACAATCTTAGACAATTGTGTGTACAACCCATCAATCCCATGCTCGCTGAAGTGCCGTGCGTTGAAGCTCCCATAGACACTAGCGCCAGAGTTCCCTCTTGTAAGTATTGTAGGAAACTCTATGGCTTGCATGCAGGATTTGCAGGTGTGCACATCAATCGCTTTTTTGTCACCAGTCACAAATGTGCACGCGACCGGTGTTAGTAGCTGGTGTGAATCAACCATTACAGTGTCAGAGCTGCCTGACAGCGGTGACTCAGACGGATATGACTCCGGCTGGAAATGATGAGAACAAACGCGTGCCGTTTTGCTCGACAACCAGTTGTCCCGCCTGATTCACTTCTCACGGAGAGCACTGTCACTTGGAAAGCCGTGACAGCAAACTCCGTGCGTCTTTTGTTACCGGTTTTTGCAGCCCACCACGCTACACCAACTACCACCCACCGCACACCCATCCATAGGAAACAGAAAATCACGCGCCAAACACGACGGGGGAAAGAAGGAATTGCTTTTCCGTCCCAAAAACCGCCACTGTCACCCTGTGGCCAGCACAGTAAATGTTTTAATGGCCGAATTTAGCAATACCATTGGCTGCATCACTTCCGTGGACTTGCCAAATATGACGTCAGGCAGACAGTATTGCTGGTAATTCTGGCAAGCTCGGTGAGCATTTTGAGGCAATTCTATTATTCATTTGCAAGCAATGAGCACCCCTCTAGAGCCTGCAATTTGGCATAAATGATGGGAGTGTGCAAAAGAACGTACCCAGCAACTATAATTGAGATTCATTGACGTCGCGAATTCACCGGAGTTCGCCTTTAAGAAGGCGATCGCGAGGACACCTAGACTTCGGTTGCTAGTAGATAGATAGATAGATAGATAGATAGATAGATAGATAGATAGATAGATAGATAGATAGATAGATAGATAGATAGATAGATAGATAGATAGATAGATAGATAGATAGATAGATAGATAGATAGTGCAGTGATAGAGAACGAGACAACGCCCGTACGCTGCGTCGGCTGCGCATTATCTGAACTTGTCTCCCTTCTCTTCTTGCTGGCCGAGCGCGAGCCCAAGCTTCGTTTCCGCTCTTCATCATTACACTCGGTCACGACTGCAAGCGCGCATAGCTGACAAAACTGTCCCTGTAGGGCGGCACTTGGAGGGCCGTGGTGGTCGGCCATGTGTAAGCCTCGAGCTGTCCTGTTGAAATGTCATATACTCTTGTGGACGACCCTGGCTGTGCCAGGGTGCTCGTTGCAGGTCGCGTCCACGCTGACAATGTACGTAGTCAGCTGGAGGATATGAACACAACTGGTGGTACTGGCTGATGCGAAGTGATTGCATTGGTTGTAGGCCATCGTGACGACTACCCCTTCACAGTTTCGACGACATGGAAGGAAATCCTGAATGCATTACTGGGACTACTCACACTGAGCGGGGACGTCTGCACTGTTTAGGGCGAGTAAAAATGCCATCAGCTACCTCACTAGACATCAGCGGCATTGGTGAGCAGGCTTAACGCGCGGACTTGCGAGGCAACTCGTGCTCTTGTGGCATCTATGATGTATTGGTAGTCGAGGAGGTGGCCCTTGCCAATGTGTCACGTGCAACGAAGTCGACCTGGCCAGTTGCCTTGTCATCACGTGCAACCGTGAGCTGCACCGGCAAGACATCGTCGACATCATCCGCAGACATTGTAGGCACTTGGGACTCGTTTAGGGAGACGGCACTTGCAAGTGACGAGCGTCCAAGCACTCGGTCAATGACTGCAATGATAGCATGGGATGATGCGACTCCTTACTGTAAACCAAAACGACCTATGTGTCTTGTGTTTCCTCTCCGGCTGGTTCTGATGGAGCCAACGTCATCACGAAGCAGGTTCTAAGCACTCTGTGGCTGAGCAGCTTGAAGGTTGGCTCGCCGGTTGCTATGGTTTATAGATGGCCTTAAGCTTTATCAAGGGTATATGTGCTGGGTATCGCGATGTAGTCCGACGTCTGCACGGAGGAGTGCACCATGCAGCTTGTGTCAATGATTGCCTGGGCACTCTGAGAAGCTTTCCGTAGAGCGGGCATCGGGCACACCGGGGGCGCGGCGTCTCGTGAGATTGATGTCCGAGGGAGGGCAGGTTGGTGGATGCTCGATCTGCAGCGTCAATGTGATGCGCCTCAAAGCCTTTATCCGTGGCTGATATGGTGCATTTGAAAGAAATTTATGTAGCGCGAGGCGAAAAAACGAACACAGGAAAGAATAGACTGAGAAGACAGAGCGCTACTATCAACAACATGTTTATTTTCTACCTCCAAGCTGCTTTTAAGCCATAATCGTCAGGCGACCAAGCAGATAAGCACGTGTAATTCAGATACATGCACGACAATGCCATCTACATACAAGAAAAAACGATAAATAGGACAACGAAAAACCTCACAGGTAAAATCACGGATCACTGCGTACGCAGGAACGCCACTTTCTTGGGTGACAAGGCAATTGAAGGCTTGCTAATACATACATCTCCAAGAGAATCAATAAGTTCGGCATCTATGATCAACCGAGTCATCTCATCCTTATGCCGACCAACAATGATTGTACTCTGGAACAAAGGCCAGCAGCCACACGCGTGAATGTGAAGAGCGAGAAAACCTTCTGGCGGCAGTTTATTCGCCTTGTAATTGTGTTCTCTCAATCACTCATTAACACACCTTCTGGTTTGACCGACACATTTTTACCCATATGTGAACAGAATAAGATAAATGACGAACGAAATGCACTCCACAAACTTGTGTGTATGCCTTTTTGTGCACAACACCCTTTCCCCATGTGACGGATTTGTCAGCACACACAATTTCCCAAGTTTATTACGTACTGAAAATAGCACCCTAATATTGTCCCGAAGTGCCACTTTCTTAAGATTATGTGACAGCTGGTGAACATATGGAATTACGGTCGTGCGTCTTGACTTTGCCAGTGAATCGACATGAACATTAGATTGGCTTCACCTTGCACGAATCCTAATCAACTCTTTTTCCGCAACTGAAACTAAAACATGATCCGGATAGCCCGATCCTTGCAAACGTGTGATCTGATTATGGAAGCTCTGGTTCATAAGGTGCGCACATGACTTGTTCAATGCGTTTTTGAGGCAAGTCTTCGCGATGGCTCACTTGGTTAGTTTGGAATGACCGGAATGAAATGAGAGCAAAGCTTTCTGAGCACGCGGATCATAGCACCAGCATAGCAGGTTGTCAGAACACTGAACACTTAAATCTAAAAACCTTATTCGTCCATCGCTAGGTCACTCTACTGTCACTTCAAGGAGCTTAAGACCATCACGAAACACATTCAACACACTAGTACTCTCACTTTGGAAATTTTCCCCCGAGTTGTCAATGAAAATATTAAAATCATCTACATATCGGAACACTTTCTTGGCCGTCGTATCTGCGAGACGATATGCCACAATTCTATCAAGTTCTGCCAGAAACAGATTGCTCAAGACAGGCGCGATGCAAGAGCCGATACATATACCCTGCTTTTGCAAAAGAATATCATTGTTCCATTTAATGAACGTCGAAGTAAGATAAAATTCCAACAAAGTAAGAAAATTATCGGATATACCTGACTCAGACTCAGATTAGCGGATATACCTGACTCAGACGAAAACTTAACAGCACCAAATTCATCAATGCTACTTCCAACACAATTTAGCATTAGTGGATGGGGGAGGGAATAGTACAGGTCTGTCACGTCAATTGAGAAGGCTCTTTGCCCTTCATTTTCAATGAGCTTCCATGAACCTTAAAATACTATCAGAACTCTTGACTAAAAACGGATCTCGGACTTCGAGAAGATTGAGTTTGTCTAACAAAAAAGCAGCGAGTTCTTTCTGCCAAGTACCTATTTCCGAGAGTATTACTCGAAAAGGAGTGTTAATTTTGTGAGTTTTCGCATTAAAAAATACAACGAGGCTATTCTTCTTACTTTTTTGAATACTTTTTAGCGTTCCAACTACGTTCATGTTTTTGCACAATTGGATAGCATTTGCTTTTACTTTGTTCAACGATACGCCATCTTTTAAATGAAACACCCTAGAAACAGCATCATTGGCTTTTTCAAAGAAGCATGAACGCAAAAAAACCGCGAAGCCACCTTCCTTATCTCCCTGCAAAACACACAGTGAAATATTGTCCAAGTACGACAAAACACGCTTAACAGGAATGTGCGAACACACAGGTTTACAACGCGAAATGGCGTCTACTCCTTCAGAGGTAATCCTTTCCTCCTCACCTTCAGTCGCACAACGTGCCACCTGACGAACGACAGTCAGGAGCTCAGGATTTGTCCTCTCACTTTGAAGCCCGAACTTCGACCCCAACTCTAGGACTTGAATGACGTCATCAGGAAGCTGGAGCTCTTCAGGAACATGAACCTTTCCCTTGGCCATTCGTCGAACACTGGTGACTCGCTCACGAAGATAGTGCAGCTGAGGCATCCAAAGAGCTTCGGTAGCTTGCCCAGCCAATTGCAGGTACCATTTCAGCAGAGATCCAGCGACAGATGAATCAAAGGAAGTATGAAGATATGCACGAAGACGAATCCTGTGCAAGCGAACGTGGCGATACAATTCAGCGCTTAAAATCTTGAGAATCCTCCTTGTATGGCCAAAGGAAGGCGAAAAGCCCCCGCAAAGCGCGAGGACTTCATCCGGAATAATACCTTTGGGGATGCAGAAACTGAGTGTACGCGTGTAGCTTGGAGGTCGAAAATAAACATGTTGTTGATAGTAGCGCTCTGTCTTCTCAGTCTATTCTTTCCTGTGTTCGTTTTTTCGCCTCGCGCTACATAAATTTCTTTCAAAAGTTTCACCAACAAGCCCACATCGCCACTCTTGATATGGTGCCTCCTTCACAGGTATGTGGAAGAGGGTGAAATGTATTTGTGAGCAAGGCGCAACATTAAGTCCAGGATCGCTGTCTAATGTCCTCGTAAGCAAGCCATGCCCTAGCGGCATCCCGAACGTGGTTAATGGCAATTATCCACTTGCGATACTCTGGCCAGGCAAGGAGTGTGCCGACAGAATTAATGGTCTTTATTGACAGGAATACGTTGTCCTGGATTCTGCGAAATACTGGCACTGTCTAAATAGCCGACGATTTTGGAGCGCTAGGCGAGGAACTGGAGTTAAGCGGTGACAACAGTGGATTTGAAGCGGTAGTTCTGTCAGCACGCGAAAGAACTGCGCACAGTTGCCTACCGAGGCGGCTGATGAGCCCTGTAGTGTGATCACGGAGTGCGCGGTGGCCCCTGTTCTCACGGTGGCTGGGTCATAGCCAAAGACGCGTGGATGGCGTCCCTTATCGTGAACGGGTACGGCAGTAGTGGTTCGGAACCACCTATGAGGCCTAGACACTGTGCCCGAACAGTGGTGGCAGTGGCAGCCGGTGAGCAGGTGCCTGGGAGGCATTGACGCCATTCTCATGCTGGGCTCACCGTAGATAAACGCTGGTGGGTACCACGGACGACGAATTGGGGACGTAGTACGTTGTTTTCATCGACTGCGCAATTGCAGAAAGAAATAAGACACAACGCTCGTACACTGCGCCAGCTGTTCTTTATGTCACTTCATCTTCCTTCTCTTCTCGCTGCCCAAGGGCACGCCCAAGCTTCGTCGCTGGTCTTCATCATTACTAGATAGATAGATAGATAGATAGATAGATAGATAGATAGATAGATAGATAGATAGATAGATAGATAGATAGATAGATAGATAGATAGATAGATAGCAGTAGCACAGATATGTGGGCTGGTTGGTGTTGGTTCATTTTTGAAAATTGCTCTTGGTTTGTGCAATTTCCTGTTCTAGTGTCTGTGTCTGCGTACGCCCCTTTATTCAGTTAAAAGATAGATAGATTCCCAGCTTCGATGAATGTTCGAGCTTCAAACAAAGCGTCCAATGGTCTAGGAGCTAAAGTGCAGCGGCGGTCTTCGCTCAGTCCAATTTATAGGGGACATAATGGCATTTGGAGCGTGTGATTGTCGATCAGCGCCATCAGTAGCCATTGCCGTGAGTGTTGAACACTCTTTAGCTGCCTGTTGGCGTCACACAGAGTACGTCACCTTATTACGAGCTGGAAGCTGACCAATAATTGTTCGCATAGTACACGAAAGGATGATGTCTGCAAGAACGAGGCCTTTGTCTTGAATGAAATAAAGTAAAAGTGTAAAGGCTCGTTCGATTCTTTTAATACAGCATTAATTATAACTAACAGACAATGATGCCGTGGAAAGTATGGAGAATAGTAATAGTGGTAATTGCAACGCAAGTGCGAAAAAAAGCTGCCAGCTCGTAACAAGATCCCGTGACAGGTGAAGCCACCAGGCAGGAAAAGAGCGTTCCACACTCGGCGTAACGGCTACTCGCAGCGGTGACTGACACTCGGACTATAAAAATGCAGATATATACTTTAGAATGTGGAAGTAACGTTCGTAAACAAGGGTTGTCTCCAGCCGGCTTTTCGACACAATTATTCTTCATGGATATTTTAACGCTAGCTTCTCCTTCCTACCGTTTTAAATGCGAAGCATTTCTTAGCGAACTTCGGCGACTCTGAGCGTAACTATCTTTGAGCGACTTTGAGCGTATCTATCTATCTATCTATCTATCTATCTATCTATCTATCTATCTATCTATCTATCTATCTATCTATCTATCTATCTATCTATCTATCTAGCCACCTACGACTTTTAGCTCTCCTGGCCGTTTCAATAACGGTATCGATATCAAACTTGGTATGGCATAACATGATTGTATGAAGAATATATTAGATGCGAAGCATCTTATACTCGCGCCTTGTAGTGCGCCGTCCGCACCGCTTCTCGAACATTCGACAGCTGACGCGCGCGCATGCGCCGTCGCCCACTCTTCCACCATCTGTGCATCCCTTCCTCCTCTACACACCGCGCGCGCTTCACTCCTCCACCATCTGTGCACCCTTCCTCCTCTACACACCGCGTTCGACATCTACAATTCTCCTGATTCTCCAGTGGACGCGCATGTGGCGTCGCGCTTCGAGAACATTCAACAGCTGACAGTGCATGCGCCATCGAGCTGTATATATACTCAAGGTCGGCGCTCGCTCGCTCAGTTGCCGCTCGTCGGTTGGTTTGTACGGCGCGTCGACGTCCAAGGTCGCGGTGAAATGAATTCCAACAAATCCACAAACACAATGATCGACGTCCCTTCGACCAGCGCCGCCCTTTCGCATACGTGTGTACGTGTTCACTCATTTAACACCCCCTCCTACAACCACGTTAACCAATTTAGCCATCGACCCAAGTAAGTCGCAATTTAACACCCCATTTCACAACCACGTTAACCAATTTAGCCATCGACCCAAGTAAGTCGCACTTTAACACCCCGTTAACCAATTATATGCTCCGCATCCTCCTCAGTGTTCCCCCGAGGGAAGCTGCGGGCAATTTTTTGACTAGTTAACACATGAAAATCGTGACATGGATGTCATGAATGTCATGATTTACATTTCATGGTCCTGCAGGTCTTGCGGTGCTTTCGTTTACGTGGCATGTTGCAAAACTGGTATGGTAGGCGTGATTGCATGGTGAACACAAGCGACAGACCCTAACATGAAAATAATGGCATGCGTGTCATGAAACATGACTACATTCCACGCTCATGATGCGCTCGCGGCTGTTTCGCTAGCGTCACATAGACCAAATTGGGTATTACAGTACGTGAATGAATGACGAAGGTATTATACTGGTGCAAACATGACAATCATGAGATGCCTGTGATGTAACAACATGACTACATGCCACGCTCATGATGCGCTGGTGGCTGTTTCGATAGCTTCACTTATACCAAAGTTCGTATTACGGGACGTGAATGTATGATGAATGTATGATACTGGTGCAAACATGATACACATATCACGCACGTCATGCAACAACATGACTACATGCAACGCTCATGATGCGCTCGTGGCCGTTTGAGCTTCACATGTACCAAACTCGGTTTACGCGACCCGAACGGTTGATATACGTAAATGACACATCCAAACATGATAATCATGACATGCGTGTCATGTAACAACATGACTACATTCCACACTGATGATACATACGCGGCCGTTTCGCTTGCTTCACTATGCCAAATTTGGTATTACGTGACGCCAATGGATGACTAAGGTATGTGGCTGGTGCGAACATGATAACCATGAGATGCGTGTCATGTGAGAACATGAATACACGCCACAGTCAGGGCGCCAATATATTTCGACGTAACGTGGTGCGCGTTCTCGCCGGCGCTCATTTTGTCCTGTCACGGCGGCGTTGCCACGCCAGGCACTGGTCCTGCCATATACTCGCAGGCGCCCGCCGCGCTGCGTTGCTTTGACGCATAGGCGTTTCAGCGCGTCCAGCGTCCCTCCGTTACGAAAAGAGGGAGTGCTGTCTGGCTAACGCATCGGTGCGAAATGCCGAAATGAAGCATGTCACATTTCGCACCGGTTTCCGTGGGGCCGCGCCGAGGGACGCTGGTCGCGCCTGGCGTCAGACTACAGAGTGATCGCGTTTGGTAACGTAGTGTCGCTGTGCCCAGCGTGCGCGCGCGTCAACGCTACATTAGAGTGTATTCGGCCCTTCATGATGTGCTCGTGGCTGTTTTGCTAGCTCAACATGCACCAAATTTGGTTTTATGTGACGTCAATGGATTACGAAATATATGATTGGTGGAAACATAATAATCCTGACGCGTGTGTCATTTAAGAACATGACAACATACCATGCTCTTAGCGTGCTCGTGGCCGTTTCAGTAGCTCCACATATACTAAACTTGGTATCACGTGACGTGAATAGTTGACGAAGGTAAACGACGCATCTAAACATGATAATCATGACTTGGAAGTCAGGTACGGCATAATTTACCTCCACCTCATAACTTTGTGCTGTTTTAAAGCGACATATCAACGTTTCTCATTCGTGCTTCGCATATCATTGATTCCCAGTGAATGTGGTAATTGCCAATTTTTGAATAAAGTAGAAAACGCGTTGAACGCCGTTGTAGATCAGCTGGCAGAATATATCGGACGCGCCACAGGTTCAGTTTTTGCCAGTGGGAAATTATCGTTTCATTCAGTTTCCTTTGTTCACATTTACCTAGATTTACTCCATCTCTTGTACTTTCCCTGGCATGATTAATATTAGTTTTAAATAATATATTGCGTCTAATAAAAAAACGAGCTTGAAAGGTTGTACTTGTTTAAAATATTGTTATAACAATGTGTAGTGATGGCGCAAAAAATTGTTGACCGGGGATGTCATAATCGCAATGTTTCCCAAAGTTAATCAAAGGGAACTCTGGTGCTGCGATCATTCAGGCACTATAATTGATAGTACACGGATTCGCGAAGTCTTCGTGTTGCAGGCATCGAGCGCTCTTGCGGTTTTGTTTGGCGCTGCGGTTTTTGGTTTTAGTTCGAATAAAACAACGAACCCTTGTGAACTTCTTGCGCATTTGCATTGGTGAGCCTAAAAATGTCCAGCTCGTGAAGCGTAACTGCTGAACCTTTGCTGAAATTCGTCTTGCGCAAAAGCGGATACAAGCTTCACGGAGCCGAATAGAGCCCAAAGAACGTAGATTGCCGTGTTATGCTCATCACTCCCATGTTGGCTCAAGTGCCATGCACTGTAGCTCCCACAGAAACGAGCACCAGAGTTCCCTAAAGCTTATTTATAGGAAGCTCTATGGTCATGATGACTTAATTATATTATATTGTCACGGGGTCGTGACGTGGCCGAAGACAGGAGACTTCGTGTTGGGATTTAACTGTTTATTTGGGCAAACCTGTGCCCGGTAAACGGAAAGTCCAATTACAGCAGCAGTCTCGCACAGATAGCAGTCTCGGACTGATAGCGGCGAACGCAGCGTCGGCCTTCGATCAACTACTGACAAGCGGTGAAGCGCGGACGATAACAAAAACTTTAGAAATGGAACATGTCAATATTAAGTTTCGCGTCACTCGTGCTGAAGTCGCCGACGCTGCTGGCGACTTTCTGCGTTTGTTCACTCATTTAAAGGGATTACCATAATAGAACAAGCTCACTAGAGTGCTCGTGATATATAGCGGGCCCTCACAGTTCTCAGGCAACTACAGGAACCACTGCGCTATGCTTCCTTCGTTGGAATTTATGAACGCGTTTGATTTATATGTGGGGTTTAACGTCCCAAAACCACTATATGATTATGAGAGACGCCGTAGTGGAGGGCTCCGGAAATTTAGACCACCTGGGGTTCTTTAACGTGCACCCAAATCTGAGCACACGGGCCTACAACAATTCCGCCTCCATCGGAAATGCAGCCGCCGCAGCCGGGATTTGAACCCGCGACCTGCGGGTCAGCAGCCGAGTACCTTAGCCACTAGACCACCGCGGCGGGGCGAATATGAACGCGTTTAACCTGCATGAATGCTTTGTACTGGATTGGCGAAACTAATGCTGGAAGTAATGTTCCAAATGATTGCTTCGTTTATTCTCCTGGAATCAAAGCGCACAGCAGAAATGTAAGGCCATTTCCGGAGCCCTCCACTACGGCGTCTCTCATAATCAAATGGTGGTTTTGGGACGTTAAACCCCACATATCAATCAATCAGAAATGTACGGCCGCCAAGGAGGACTGTACAGATAAGGAAAAATTCCAGATTTCGATGCCAAACATGCGTTTCGGTGGCCGCGGGATCCACGTGTGGTGGGACAGTGTTTCAAGCGTTGGTAAATGCTAAATGAATCAGGTCATGCCGATGGCTTTCGAAAATCGTGTTCCATGCGTGGCCGCTTGAGCTTCGCCTTCAAGAGCAGATCATGATAGTGTTAATGGGACTCGCGAGCATCGTCTTCTGAGCCGCTATCCTGCCTCTGTTCTCGGTGCATGCCTCGACCATACCGTATTGAAAAGAACGTCTGTGTGCGAAACATTGGCCGTTTCAAGGAAGGAAAATAGAGGGAAAAGAAAGGCAAGGAGGTTAACCAGCCTATAGGCAGCCGGTGTGCTACCCTGCGCATGGGGGAGGGATGGGGGAGATGAAAGAGAGCAGAGAGGGAAGATAGAAACAGCACATTTGGCAGCACATGCGCACACACTCAATCATAGTCCAGTCTTGTCTTTCGCGGTGTGTGACATTGCTGTTACAGTCGCTTGTTCAAGTCGGTGTCGCGTAGGAATTTCAACAGAGCTTTCGTCGCCTTCTGTTGCAGTGTCTTCTCTCGTTTCAAAATATAAGTGAATATCTATAGGGAATACAGGCTCAAGTTTGCGCAGCGGCATTGGCCACCCTAGTGGAAAGAGGGTAAAGCACCGGTTGCTCGGACGGGCTGCGCTTGCTGGGGTTTCCCATTGCGCGCATGAAAACGTGTTCCTTAGGGCGCTTATCTCGGGATCTTGCATTGTGGCCGCTATGCGCGCCGCTCCTTCGTCATCCTGAAAAGCCGGCGCGCACTACTGTTGCATTGTTAGCTGTATAAAAAGTTTAAACATAACGAACACCTGAAATCTGCCCGTCAAGTTTTACCGTTTCCAATGCAAGCAGTGCGAGAAGCAAAAGCGTCAAGAGTGGATTGAAGCAGTTCGCCGATACTCCGCGATTTCGTTTCTTTGAAATATTTTAGTCATGTACAGTACCACAAACTATTACCTAAAACACAGGCGAAGGCCGGACTCATACTAAAAGAAAGTGCGTTTGTAGACTGAAACTAGAGCGAATAGGCAACCACTGTACATTACGTGATTGGGCTTTGGCTTTCCAAGACAACCATTGGTGGTGCGAAAGTGGCGGAGCTTGCTAGCTTAACACACCACTGTTAAAATACTGTGCTGTGGGCCCTGCAAGTGCTCTATGCAGATCATGGCAGTTGACTTCTCGCCACTGCTAAATTTAAACAGATTTATGCGGCGCGTTTGTGCGGAGCGTGTAACGTACAGGTCTTGCGAGCAACACTCACCGAGAAGTTAGCATGATGAGGTGTTGCGATGCTATGATTGAACAACGTTATTATAATCTTCTTTTAGTTTGCAAACTGTGCCGTTGCAGGTGGGGCTCCTGCAACGGCACAGGTGCCCCACCACGAGGGGGCGCGCTCGTCGTTTTTGACCCACTCGTAATAACCTTAGTGCACTACAACAAAAAATAACTGCCGCAACGGCAAATTAACCGCAAGAACTCCATTTAACACTGTGTATAAGATGAATTTCGTCGCGGCGACCAGTCGGATGGGTGGATGGATATGGCTGAACCTTTAGACCGGGCTGACGAGGATCACGGCGGTTAGGCGCACGCCACCGACTACGCTTGCGAAGCAAAACACCAGGTGCTTCTTCGTAGCGTGCTAGTGTAGCGCAAGCGTGTTCCATGACAATCGCTATCATTGTGTGTCTCAGTAAGATCAACGACGCTCGCGCAGTTCGTGCTCCCACTGCGCCTTACTGCGATTTCAAGGTGACAATTGACGTTGTGCCTCACTTTATGTCAACTATGTTGTGTTATCGTGCCGGGTGCTAGCTGCATAGCTCTCATGCGTATTGTGACGGTTTTTCGATGTTATAAAACATACCTCACTGCTTTCTCACTGGTTGCCGAAGCGGCAACCAGTGAGAAAGCAGTGAGGCAGTGAAGCAGTACGACTCAACGAAATTGGCGACCGAAAAAAGGCATTTTTAAAGCCACCCGTTTATGAGGTGGGTCTTCAACAGTGGCAACGAGCAATACCGAGATTTGATAAGGAACTATCAAGATCTTGCGCTGTGTGTGACCTCCACTTCCAGAAGGACGATATCTTGACTGCGTGCACAGTGTTCACAGTGAAGTAGTTCTCACACCACATGGTGAAGTAGCTTTCACACCGTGCCAACAAAAGTGACTTCCAGTTTGTTTGTGGTAGCATTCAATAAATTGTGTTCATTCAATAAGACTTTGCTGAACTCACTGTATCTTGCATTTATTAGCCTTACAAGAGACACGCCGTTATTGAATTCGTATGCTACCTTTCCTTGAAAAAAACAAAACGTTCGAATCGTGAATTTGAGTTATCTGGAACGAAGAAATTGCTCTAGCCTTTACACTTCCAATATCTCCAGCGGCATCAGATGAATGTGGTGTGCCTCATATTATAACAATAACTAAGGTTATACGATTACGAGGCACGTCGTGTTGAAGAGCTTTGAAAAACTAGAGCCGCCCAAATTTGAAAAATTTGGTTTCTCTAACATGCGCCTGAATTCAAGTGCATAGTCTTCCAGCATTTACCCTTACCCACTGCAACGGCTTTTTAATCAATACGGTTGAAGTTTAAGCAACAAGAACGCAATACGGATAAATGAACACAATGCCCACAAGACTCAGGTATCGCGCTCGCATCTCCACCATGTGGCACCACATTAGCCGCACAACTGGTGCTTTAATTGCCCACACGTAATAACCTTAATGCACTATAAAGGAAACTAACTCCCGCTACGCCACATTAACCGCAAGAACTCCATTTAACACTGTGTATAGGATCAAGTACGTCGCGGCGACCGGTCGGATGGATGAATGAATATGGCTGCACCCTTTAGATTGGGCGGTGGCTAGCACCACCAAGCCGTAATACTTAATGAACCAACAACTAGATTTGTTTTTTTCTTTTAAATAGTCAGATTGAGGATTCGTACTTTGCAGTGAAGGTTTTAATTTTCACTCGTGCCTTCACTTTAGTCACCAGTCAGATAACCTCCTTCTAGTTAATTCTACCCGCTTAAAGTCTATTTTGCCCTCCCTGTCCCTAAACCCGAGTGCTTTGAAAAACTCTGCGCCATCATCCTGAACTATAGGGTGAAGTTCTTTATAGAACATTATCAAGTGTTCGGCAGTTTCTTCTTCCTCTCCACACGCACTGCATACCGTGTCTACCCATTCGTACTTGGTCCAAGATGTTTTGGTTCGCGATACTCCCGTCCTGGCCTCTAACAGTAGAGAACTACCCCGAGTATTATCATAGATCTTTTCCTTGGTGTTTTTCTGCTTAAAAGTTCGATAGATCTTTAGTGCGGACTTCTTAATCATGCAAATTCTCCACATATCGGTCTCGGCTTCCTTCACCTTCTTCTTAACCGATAATTCTTTTTGGTTTGGCCTCCTGCTGTTTTCAAAGTATTTACCAGTCAATTTTCTGGTTCACTACCTCCATTTTGTATCGACATTCTTCATGTACAAGTAGCTGAATACCTTCCTAGCCCAACCTTCCTCCCTCATTTCTCTCAATCGCTCCTCAAATTTTATCTTGCTGTTAGCTTCCCTGCCCTCAAATGATGTCCATCCCATGACACCTTGTATTTCCTAATTTGGTGTATTCCCGTGAGCTCCTAAGGCAAGCCTACCTATTCCACGTTGCTTAATTTCTAATCTTGCCTGAACTTTTGATCTCATGCACAAGAACGCATTGCCGAACGTCAGACCAGCAACCATAACCCTTTTTCATATTCCTCTCACAACACCATACCTATAGTAATTCCACAGTGCGTTTTTAATTACCACTGCATTCCTGTTACCTTTAGTCGTCACGTATATTTTGTGTTCCCTTAGGTACTCGGCCCCATTGCTTATTCATACACCCAGATATTTGTATCTATCTGTTATCTCTAGCGTGACCTCCTGTATTCTAAGCTCACTACCTTCATTGTCATTAAAATTCATGACTGCTGATTTTTCCTTACTGAATCTGAAATCTAACCTATCTCCCTCATTACTGCAGATGTCCACCAATCTCTGCAAATCTTCCTTATTGTCGGCCATTAGCCCTATATCATCTGCGTACATTAGTGCTGGTAGTGCCTGTTCAATGAGGTTTCTTTGTTTGACGAAAAAGAGGTTGAAGCTCAGTCCACTTCCCTCTAATTTGGCGTCTAATCCTTGTAGGTACATCATGAATAACAAAGGGTGCAGAAGACACCCTTGCCTAAGCCACCGTTTTACCTCGGTGGCCTTGAATACTTGGTTTTCTCACTTAATAACTACCTTATTACTTATATAGATTTCGTGTAAAATATTAGTGATACAATCTTTCCCACCTAGTGTGTCCGGTATTCTCCACACGTCCTCTTGAACCACGCTATCGTACGCTTCCTTGATATCCAAAAACACTAGCCACAGGGGCCTGTGTTCCTTTTCTGCTATTTCAATGCACTGCGTCAGTGAGAACAGATTGTCTTCCAACCTCCTGTGTTTCCGAAACCCATTTTGAAGTTCTGCCAGCAACCCCTCATCTTCTATCCTGGGATCGGGAGTGCCACCTAGGGAGCGGGAAACGAAAGTGGCCGCGTTTCACCGCCTCGTCCCAGCGGAGTTCGCAAACTGGAGAAGAATCTAGTAACGTATGATTGAAGTCATGTGTTCAATTCTCGCATGCACCAGCGGCATTTCAAGGAGAGCAAAACGCAGTAACAATGCTCTCAGGTTTTGGTGCAAGAATATCGGGCGTATTGGTGTTGCATATTGCATGTGTATGATGGTATGACGCTCAATGTAAACAGAAGTGACACTTGGTGTGTGTACCCTCTGTCTGTTGTCGTCGCACCTTACCATTCAAATAGATTTAGGCGCACGTTAAAAAAACTGAGGTGGTTGGAATCAATCTGGAGTCTCTCACCATGACATGCCTGCTAATTATATGATGGGTTTGGTACGTAAAATATTATAACCTTGCATTCGCAGAGCCACGAGAGATATATAGCTGCCACTTCAAACGAATTTAAAAAGAACCAAGGCAGATATAAAATTTTCGATGGTTTTGCGAAATTTTGCGTAGCTATCAGGGGCAAATTTCGGGGTAACTAAAATCATGCTTGATCTTAGTTGGCATTGTATGATATGAGAAAAAGCAAGTGAGCTGTCAGAACAGGCGAATCGACATTCGAATCAGTGGACATCCTGCGTGATCAGGCGTGGATAATATCCGAAATGAAACATGCGCTGCAAGAAACATGCATGGTCGAAGTAGACATAGAACACCCTTTTTTGTGCGCATCTATATACTTTCAAAGGAGCTGCACAAAAATTCAAGGTGTCATTGAACATGCGGTACAACCTTGTTGACATACGATGAAAAACTCGGCAAAAGCGAAACATT
Source organism: Rhipicephalus microplus (assembly GCF_043290135.1). Classification (NCBI taxonomy): domain Eukaryota; kingdom Metazoa; phylum Arthropoda; class Arachnida; order Ixodida; family Ixodidae; genus Rhipicephalus; species Rhipicephalus microplus. Next base: position 17,878,350 of record NC_134701.1, on the reverse strand, counting down.
TATCAAGCTGAACACTCCGCATGGAACTGGTACCAGGCACACAACAACATAAATTTAGACCCACATGACAAACCTGGCATTCAAGCAATCGAAATTTGAACACTATATACAAACGCACGTCGAAGCGTGTTGGTAGTTTACCGACAGTTCCGAAAAGACACCAATGCCGCAGCAACTGCGCGTTTTACTGGTAACACACATATAAAATTTGTTCCGTCACCTCACTTTTCATGTCATAGAAAAGCGGCTGATGACCATCAACGTGCACATAACACTCGCTCAAAGACATCGGTTTGACTTCCTTGATCCCGCAAATATTGCCAATGAATCGCTCTCGCTTTCGGAGCAAGCCAGAGGTGATGCTGCACGTGTAGGGTGACCAGACAACAGCGCGTGAAGAGCGCGTGAACATGCTCAGACAGCGCAGGCAGAAGGCGGGAGTGGGGGGCACCGAGCTAGAAAGGTGGTCAAACGCGCGCGGCGCAGCGCCTCCGGCCGAGGTTGGGAGACCTATTGCAAGCGCAGTTGCCAAGTGCGCACAGATATCTTTAAATGCGAAGCATTTTCTAGCGAGCATCGGTGACTGAGCGTATCTATCTATCTATCTATCTATCTATCTATCTATCTATCTATCTATCTATCTATCTATCTATCTATCTATCTATCTATCTATCTATCTATCTATCTATCTATCTATCTATCTATCTAGCCGCCTACGACTTTTAGTTTTGCAGGCCGTTCCGATAATGCTATCAATAAAAAACTTGGTATGCAATAACATGGCTGTATAAAAACATATTTGACTAGTTATGACATGAAAATCAACACATGTTTGTTTTGAATGTCATGATTTACATTTCATGGTCCTGCAGCTCTTGCAGTGGTTTCGTTCACATGTCATGTTGCAAAACTGGTATGGTATGACATGATTGCATGCGAACACAAGTGACAGACCCTAACATAAAAATCATGACATGCCTGTCATGTAACAACATGACTACATGCCACGCTCATGATGCGCTTGCGTCCGTTTCGCTAGTGGGACATTTATGAAATGCGGTATTACGGTACGTGAACGGATGACGAAGGTATGTGACCGATGCAGACATGGTAATCATTAGTTGCATGTCATGTAACAACATGACTACATGCCACGCTAATGATGCCCTGGCGGCCGTTTGCCCTGGCGCTCATCTACTTCTATTGGCCAGTATCCACTTTTAAGGTCTATTGACGAGAAGTAGCGCGCATGCCATAGCCTGTTTAAAGAGTCATCGATCCGTTGTAACGGATAAACGTCTTTTTTCGCAACGTGGTTCAGCTTACGATAATCGACGCAGAAACGCAAACTGCCATCGTTCTTTTTCACAAGTACAACTGGCGATGCCCAAGGACTCTTTGATGGTTGGACTACATCATTCTCTGGCATCTTCATGACTTGCTGTTGGATTACCTAACGTTCTTTCTGAGCGACGCGATATGGGTTCTGTCGAATCGGTCTTGCTGTGTCTTCCGTAATAATGCGATGCTTAGTCAGAGGCGTTCGACCCACTCGAGATGTCGACGAAAAGCAGTCTTTGAACGGGTTTAACAGCTCCCTAAGACGGCATCTTTCAGTCGTTGTTAGACTCGGAACGATATCGACTGGTGGTGTATGTGGAGGTTATTGGGCTGTGCCTTCCCTTTGCATAAGAAGACAGTCCTGAGATGAATCGAGCTCCTCCAGGTACGCCACAGCCGTGCCTTTACCGATGTGCCGGCGCTTATTCATGATGTTGGTCAGAAGCATCTCTGCACGCCCATCCACTAAGCTGACGATGCCGTGAGCGATGGTGATTCCTTGGCGAAAAAGAAGGGTAGTGATGCGTTCGGCTATGGCGTCGTCATTATAGTGCACGCCGCAACACACGGAAACAAGACTACATGACAGCGGTGGCACGCAGACGTCATCGTCGAACACACCACCTTGGGCTCTTGGTCTGGACCATGGGTCACAGGCTTGTCAGCGGCGAATGTAATCACATCATCACATATGTTGACTACAGCACCGTACTCTCTTAAGAAGTCCACTCCCAGTATCATAGGTTTGCAGCACTCGGGTGAGATAAGAAATGTGGCTACAAAATCCACATTCTCAAACGTGAATCTTGCTGCACATTTTCCCGTTGGTGTCATCATCTGGCCTCCAGCATTTTGGATATAAGGGCGCGTCAATTCCGTCTTGACTTTCTTGAGTTCGGCTGCTAATCGTTCATCATTATGTGAAAGTGTACACCTGTGTCGACTAAGGCCGTCACTTCAACGCCATCAATCGTCACGACGAGATCGGCAGTCGCAGTTTTCTTTTTCTCGGTGGAGTCTTCATCGTCGTCTCTCACATTTTGCGGCAGCAGTGGGAGATTTTCGGCAATCCAATGGCTTGCAACCTTCCACTCAGAGGTCGCTGCTTTCAATTCCCTGCCGTGGGCTGGGAGACCGACCTCTGACGGCGTCAGCAAAACTACGGCGGCTTGGTGAACCAAAACGAGCCGGGGTTGGTGAGAGCATCTGGAAGGTAGCAGGGTCTTCCAGCCGGCAAGCCTGCTCGTCGTCAATGGAGGCACGGATTTCGCCGAACTGTCAGCGCGTAGCGGTAGGTGCACTTCCGTGGTATTCAGGTGGGTGAAGAGGGCAAAAACGGTAACTGTTCCATGGCTCTCTACAGCTGTAGCAGAGTGGCCGGCGATCCGCAGTGTGCCATATGTCCGTCTTCCGAGTATGACACAACCTGACACAATCCTGCTGAGCCCAGGCTCCCACAGGATACGGTTCGAGGTACTGCGGCGCCGGCATGGGCGTGAGTCGACGAACAGCGTCTCCATTGAATGGTACGGTGGAGCGGAATATTGCTGAGGAGAGGTAAACGCTTGTCGAAGTTCAAGGCGAACGACTTCAGCGAGGGAGGCTACCGTGGCCTCCTGCTGCGGGGGTGCCTGTGACTTCAATGTGTACTTTGCGTTCTCCTTCGCAACCTCCTCATGCACAATCTGTTGAATCAGGTGGCGTAGAGAAAACTCGTCGTTTGCGGTAAGTGCTGTGGCGCCGGCAGCTGCGCCGGTGGCCGGGTGATCCGACTGTCGGTACCTTTGCTGCAGCGCACGCTCTGATGCGGTGGCCACCCTGGTGAACTCGTCCACTGTTGGCGGATTGCCCACAAGATTGCCCACAAGACCAACTAACAGCTGCTCTTTGACGCTTTTATGAGATGGCTTAGCTTTTGAGCCTTGGGAACGTTGGGGTCCGCGCGGTGGCACAAACGCACCATATTCTCAGCAAACATGGCGATGTTTTCATGCGGCTGTTGGGTGCGTCCTGCGAGAAGGCGTTGTGCGTTTTCGCGTCGGTCCGCGTTACCAAAGGGGTCAAGAAACCTACGACAAAACTCCTCCCATGTCGTCGATGTTGCTTCGCGGTTTATAAACCACGTCTTCGCGCCGTCTTCAAGGGCGAAATATACGTGGAATAGTTTTCATAGAGACTGCAGTAGTTTGATTTACCTACCCGTTCAAACTGCTCAAGCCAGTCTTGCGCATCTTCGTTGCGCTGGCCATAAAATTGTTCAAGAATGCGCATATTCTGGACCGTCACCAGTGAAGACTCTCGAAAATGCCATTTCTTGAGTAGGGGTGGCTGTCGGAAGTGCTGCTCCTTCTAAAAGGCCAAATTCTGGTTCAAGACTTTTAAGGCGACGGCTTGAGCAGTGCACAGGCGTCTCCGCGCCTGGCTGTCTCGTAGGGCTTGACTCAGGGCTTCTCACAAGGATGCCCATCATGAGGTGGTAGTACTCAGCCCGTCCACCAGTGCCACGGATTATAAAATACAGAGGGTTTAGTTAAAAAAAAACATGGACAGTGCAACTCGTAGAGACGCTCTCAAGTCAAGTCAAGATCCTTGATGATGTGACGCTCTCAAAAGAAGGCCGCTAAGATTGTCGTCTTCCTCACTGGCCTGCGTGGCACCTCTCGATCAAATTCGCGATCTTCGTTGTCGTCGTTGTCTCGCAGCTAGACGCAGCTATGCACGCGGATATATAGTGAAATGCTCACAGTAAAAACCAACCAATCATTGCAATTCTTCGCTGCACTTATAATTTTGTTGCCTGTCGACAGATGCCTACATGGTCCGCCACCCTCGTGCAAATATATGCCCACACACACACACACACACACACACACACACACACACACACACACACACACACACACACACACACACACACACACACACACACACGCACGCACGCACGCACGCACGCACGCACACACACACACACGTCCCGTCCAAAAAGGGTTATTCAAACTCCCATAGGAAGTTTGCAACCACGTGACCTGAAACTCTCTGGGGAGCTTAACATGGTCATGTTGTTCATAAATTCTGTCCTTAGGAAGGGGGGGGGGGGCGTTTTAGAACACATGTGCCGAGTACACTCGCCACCAGGGGAGTTTACTCGGCACAATAATCGGGGCAGGAAGTTTTGTGGGCTCATGTGCTGGACAAACTTCAATCTCGGATAACTTTTGCTTACAGTGTATGCAAGATAGTTGTGAGCTACAAGTAAGTAGTTTACTGCATTGTACTGTAAGTAAACGAGAAAAATTGAGACAGGGAGCTGCTCCAACGAGCAGGGGACAGCCATGACGCAGAAGAAGACGATGACGGTGTCGTCTGCTATGCGAACGGCCAGCAACGATATTAGAACAATGCTGTGCTTTAAACCCATTTTGTTTATTTCTTCATTTAAATTATACAAACATTACTATTAGTTATTTGTTCAGAAAAGCTAATTGAGTACAGAAGATAATAAAAACTTGTTCAGTTGTCAGTAGAACAATATTTTTTAACATTTGTACAACTGCCGCCTCAATCCAGACGGCGCTATCAACGCTACTAATTTTCGTCTCCAATGGTTGCATGGTCATGTCCCTCCACTGCCGTCTTCTTGTCACAGAACAGCTACCAGTTCCGAGAACGGAAACTGTACCTTTGGGCTGTTGTAGCAAAATAACATGCAAATACGTAGCGGCAACGTACAGAACTGCAATACCGGGAGGCGATATGGCGCTGGTAGTAGTACATCATCATCAATAAACAGACGCATTTTTTGTTGCAGATGGGGGGCTCGCGGCTGGTTCGCGTTACTCGCTTTCTCTGTTTTTTTGTTACTAAATCGCGCTTCGCGTCTGTAATTATCACCAGGTGACCTAGGTGACTTCGGCTGGCAAGAACAACGTCAATCAAAAAAGGTTTACATCGCTTATTGGGAGTGTTCAAGCTGGCACAAATATATACGGTCGCGTCCGAACAAAACAAGTCACTCATATATATCGAAAGCTTTTAACACATGTGTAAAGACTCTTGAAAGCTAACAAGCATATGCATAAAATTGAAAATTTAGATCGCTGAATGAACGTATAATTATGTTGCGGCATTCGAGTTAAATAGCATGGGTTAAGGACAAGGGTCCGATTATACCGTCAGATGCGGCGTTTGCCATGCAGTGTTCATCTTGAAGTGAAGTGAATGCATGTTGTGGAATCGGGAAGAAAACTTGCACGTTGCCGATAGATAGCTCGCGCAGTGAGAGAAATGTAGTTTTTGCTAAATTTGTTTAAAGAAACAATTGCGGATGCGTGCAGTTCTGAATCTTTCTCGCTCTTCAATGCTACATTGAGTACTTCACAATTATGCAATGTCGTGTCGTATCGACAGGGTAGGCCCTAGTTTTCATTCTCAGCCGTGAGCCCATATCATAGGTAATAGGTATTTAGATGATGGGCCTAAAAATATTTCAGGCTTGCTACATTTATTGTTAGAGTTAAGTTACACAGTTACTACAGCTAGAATTTCTCGTCGCACATAATGACTGGTCTGCTGAGTATGCAGCGAACATGTATGCTAAAGGAATACTAATGAGGTGTGTGCTTACAGATCGAAAAGGCCCGAATCTAAGAAAATAAGCTTTAGGCATGCTTTGTACAATTTTGTTGTTTGTACGACTTTGTTGGTGCTCTTACAGTACACCTCTGCTCAGCTCTGAGCACAATTCCTTTGCTCAGACATATCTTTAGAACTTGAGCAAAGACATATCTATAGAACTTGACATATCTATAGACATATAGAAATATCTATAGAACTTGAGCACTATCTTGCAAGCAAGCACTCCTGAAATCAACTGGTGGTACATGATGTGAATCTGTCGGAATACTGGATCACTGAAGGTCACATTTATTACACACTTGTTATTGCTTTTACTTTTTCAGTATACTTCTGCTTGAAAGCTGAAGTAGTTTTCTCTATGCTATTTTCAGTGGTTAGGACTTGAAACACGTACTATCTTGCAGTGTGACTGTGGATAATCAAGATCATGCATGTTTCAATCACCTGAGTGATTTCCTAGATTTTTATGACCGTAGTGCACAAAATTTCACATCGTAATGGTAGACACTGTAGTTACAAGTAATTTGAACAAAAGCAGATGTGCTCAGAAAAATCTGGGACGTTTCTCTGCTATATTAAAAAACAGTACCTTATCCAATGAACACAATCTTGCTCGTCAGGGCAGCATCCACGTCTTTGAAGAAGCTGTGCTGCAAGTGGTCATCACCTTTATAATTTTCTACTTTAGGAGCCCATTGAACATATGTGCAAAGCTAAATCAATTGAGGGCAGCCTTATAAGCTTTGGCACACCTTTTTGTAAGCTTGTATTAGCTAAACACAGTTGAGACGAAATAGTTCTGGGTGATGTTCGTAAACTGTCACAAGGCACAACTAAATGTCGGAAAGCCTGTTAATGCCCCTCACTGCGGGGGCGTTCACTTTGCAATTAATAATTTTTGACAATTCAGATGACAATTATGAAGTGATCGTGAGTCGTTCAGTAATGGGCAAATTTAGATTCATTCTGGCTTTCAGTGGTTTAAAGACACGATATTGTAGCCTCGCGGGAGACAAGACTGCTTGTCGAAACCATTTCTCTGACACCCCAGGGTAACAGATTTTTCATATTTTCAAGCTTCCATCCCTATTGAAAAAACGTCCACCATAGGAATGGTGGATTCCACCAATCACCATTTTGGAGGATTATGGCGGTGGAAATGGTGGCACATTGTGTATGGTGGCGTATGGTGGAGCGGTTGGTGGATGGCGTGCTCCAGCCGGCAATGGAGCACGAAGCAGCGTCAGAACCACCGTGACTAGCTGCCAATAAAGAATTAATAAAAATAATTGTATAAAAAAGAATGTATCAAGTACCTGTAAAAAAAGGTGCACCAGCGTGTAATCGAACCTGGCACCTTCGAATTTCAAACTGAGTACACTAACCACAGCGCCACACCGAAATTTTTGGCATCGTATTTAATAAAGTATTTGCGCAATAAAGACTAATCAAGCAAACAAAAGTACAATCAAATCACGCAAATAAACGCTCAACCGTTACTCATAAACACTCAATGGCTAACACAGCGCGAGTTCCTCACATGGAGAGTTCTTCACATCTTGTTATGAAAACAAAAAAGGGGTGAGGTCAAACAGTTCTCTAAGATGAAGTACTAGTCCTGTCAAAAGTCTAGCTCGTTGTAAATCTTTTGAAGTGGATGTTTTTGTTTTTGAGGTTGTACCACTCACTGGACTCCAATCTTCCAGGCCACGATGTGTTGAAGCGAGTGCGCAAAACGTACATTCCACCGAATTCGAAAAAATTATTCTATAAACTCCACTCGGAAACATTGGCGGCAAACACATGGTTAAGAAGAAAGGGTATTTTCCTTCCGTCTGTTAACTGCCGTCTATATGATGTGGCGGAAAAAATTGAACATTCCTTTGTTAGCTGCACAGATGCCATACTGTTTTGGGATGTCCTTCAACAAGCACTAAAAACGTTTCGTGAGTAATTCTCACAGGATACGTTATCCTCTACCAACAGCGCTTAATGATGTACCACATGCCATATTTTTCCTCATGGGTATGCACAGCTTGTGGAAGACACGATTGCAAGATGGATGGATGGACGGACGGACGGACGGACGGACGGACGGACGGAAGGACAGATGGATGGATGGATGGATGGATGGATGGATGGATGGATGGATGGATGGATGGATGGATGGATGGATGGATGGATGGATGGATGGATGGATATGGCTGTATCCTTTAGATCAGGCGGTCGCTTGCGCCACCAAGCCGTAATACCTAATGAACCAAAAACTAGATTTATTTTTTTTCCTTAAATAGTTAGGTTGAGGATTATTACTTTGCAGTGAAAATTTTAATATTCACACGTGCCTTGACATTAGCCACCAATCAGATAACCT